>NC_081323.1:34349142-34652173 GCF_026419965.1 Kogia breviceps
TGATGGGAAAACATGCTGGAAAAGCATGAGACCGGAGGCGAAAAGGGGGCAGTGAGAAATCTCAGCATCTGTAAGAGGAGATCTGAGCATCAAAGCAGCCCTGTGTTGCCCAAAGAATTGCACCTGAGAAAGTCTGCACGTGTGTGCTGTGTTGGGTGGAATGAAGCATTAAAGAGAATGGGGGGGGGAGTTTAGAAGAGGGAAGGATGTGGCAGGAAGAATAAAGGCAGACACGGCCTGGTGACACCAAATAACTGGGTATCAAATGCCCACGAGAATCAAGCAGACAGTAAAAATGGAAGCATTGTGCCTCGTATACTACACATGAGGACAGGTGGGCACCGTGGCCACCTGGAGATGTCCCTTCCCATCAGCTTTAATATCCGCCTCTTGACTAGTGGGAATGTCAGCCCTGTGTTGCCTTCTCAAGAGAGGCTAGAAATCTAGATTTTATATAGAATCTCCTGATTTTTAAAAGCAACCCTTTTTTTCTTTCTTTTTTTTAAACATTATGTCAGCCACATAATATGTCTATCTGTGGCCAAATTTGTCCTCCAGGTTGCCATCTTTGCATCGGAAGTTTGCCTCTTTTCCTGGGGTCAACAAATGTCCTTTAGGAACTAGCTCCCAGTTCTCCTGGCTCCACCCTAGACATGATCATACTCATTGATTAGGAAGGAGTTATTTCTATTTCATGTGCTTCAGACACCATAAGGATGATCTTTTTCCACCTTGGGCATGACCAAGCAAGCTTTGATCTGTTCAGCATTTTTTGTTGTTATTAGTCGTTTTTGATTTTAGGATTTTTCCAAATTCAGTGGAGGTGTCCAAAGTCCTGGCATCTTATGGGACGCAAGGTCCTTGTAGAAACACTTTGTCTTCAAACGGTATATACAGTGATAAGAAAGGCAACATGTTAAAAACTTAATTCATTCTGAGACGTGGCAGTGTACTAATTATAAATCTTTGGATAAAAACATGCTTCTAAAACACCTAAAGCATTGCATATGAGGAATGAATAAAGACTAGGGATATGTATGTGACCCATTTTCGGATATTTGAAGGGCTGCCATGTGACAGAGTACCAACTTATTCTATGTAACCCTTAACAGTAAAATTTTAGCAAGAAATAGCTGAGAAAGATGCCAGAGCTTGGTTTAATATGAGGAAGAATTTCATAGCAGTACTTCTTGAAAACAGGAACACACGGCCTCAGGAATTAGTGAATCCCTAGTCCCTGAAAACAGTCAAGTGATGTCCACCATACCATGGGAGCAGAAAATGGTGGCATCTGCATCCTCAGCCCATTAGATAATATGTAAATTCCCTTCCAATCCTGTCATTAAAGATTCTATAAAATTAAAATCCATATAAAAGGGAAAAATATCCCACCAAAATGTAAAAAGTAGGAAAAACCAAAATACAGTTGGATCAAAGCATTCAATCAGGAGCATAAAACAGTGAAACAATGTAAACTGATATAAGGCATGCATAAAATTTTTAAGTAACACTCATTGTATCAGTTATTCTATGTAATATAATTCATAGTAATGATACAGTGTTTTATAACTATAACTAATTATATAGCTAAGGGCACTGGGGTTAAATGATTTGCCTAAGGTCATAAAAGAGTTATTTTCTTGAGGAATTACAGCCAGAGTTTTGACTCTGAGCCACATTCCTTTTATTTTGCATTTGAATTGCCACATACTCTAAATCGCGAGGATAAAAGGTTGACTTTGTTTATTAATCAAAAGACATTGCAAAAGCTAATGTGAATGATGAAGCAAAGGAGAGGATAAGTGGGACAAATATTTATTAAACACCCTCTCCACATGGGGTCATATGCTGTGCCTTTTATATAATATCTCATTTTATTCTCAAAATTAGATGAGGTGGGTATTAATATCATCCCAATTTGACAGATTAGAGAAATTAATTAGCTTGTTTAAGGCCGTACAATTTGAGAGGATAAGAGTTGGAATTTTTCACCTGAAGTGTATCAATTAAAATATGCAGAAAAATCAAGAGAAAAGCTGTTTAGTTTCAGGTACTTTATCCAGGCATCACAGGGATTTTATTTTTACCTTCCTGTGATGCTCTTTGCTATTTATTACACAAAAGTAGCTTTATTTGAATCATAGTGAATTTGTTAGTAGTAGTAATACAACTGATACCGTTTAATTCACAGATGTTCCACTATGTGATTATTTTTTGAAATAAAGGTGATTTATATTTTATAAACACAAAAAATTAGAAATTAACTTTTGATGTATGACAGGTGTGCTATGTCCACCCTTTCTTGGTCATGAAACTGTTATGATTAGCTTTAAACTTATAATAATATTTTATTTCCTGTGTACCTATAGAACAGAGTCTGACACAATTTTTTACAGTAAATTTGAATTTCTTTTTGATTTGCTTAAGTGAATATATATTGTTAATGTCTTATAGGCCCAGGGTAAAATTGAGTTAGGAGACGGAAGAGAATACAATTACTTTTATATTGGATGTGCAATTAATAATTATTTTTTGCCAGTTTTGAATACTGTGTGCCAAGCCACTATTCCATCAGTGAAAAACATCAGTGGTTTATTGTAGGCCTACTGTGTGCCAGGGTTGTACTCGGTGATTTAGGCAAATGAGGAATAATATCTTTACCCCTCATAGGACAACAGCAAAGGTCAACCAGGTGATATTCCGTTATGCCATCTTTGGTTGGGAACATCTTGTTATTTTTCATCTCTCATGTCTCTTGGGTTTACATGGGTTTTTCATGTTGGACACTATGGAGCAACCATTTAACTTCATTTGCCTTAAATCAGAAATCCTGGAGATGGCTACCTGACAGAATTTGCCAGCATTAATGACTCCCAGGGAGCTTCATTTGCAATACAACTCTCACTTATTAATTTGGCCACCTGGAATGTCCTTTCTTTTTCTTTTCTTCTCAGCAATTGCATCTTCATCGTACCGCCATGTCTTCCCAACAGCATCCAAAATAATCTGCACTTAGCCTATCATTTCACTTTTTCACTTTACTGCAAATGTATCTGATGTATCTGTCTCTCCAGTTACACTCTGTAGGCATAACATATTATTTTCTTTAGCATCTGCTCCAGCACCTAGGAATTAAAATGAGTGAGCAGATGAATGGCTGCCTGGCTGGATGGGTGTATTGCAATATGATTTCAGAGTCTCCAACCTACTCAAATCACAGTCTCCTCATCTGCACAGCAAGGCTGGAAAAAGTTAAATGTGTCAACGAAGCAGAATAGACCTGTATTTGTAATGCTGGCTTGTATCTTGCTGGTACTTTCTCCAATAAATGAACCTGTTGTGATTTCACTGCTTTGAGGCATCCTTAACAGCCTTTCAATACCTTCATTTTTAATGACTCAAAGGAAGTTGTTACAATGTTTGCAACAAATGCAAATTATGGAACCATAATCCTGAGTGTCTCATAAAGAAACTCACTAAACAGCTATTGTACCTATACAATAGTGTCTCTTATGAAATCCCAATGAATCAGCTTTAAACAAAACCATTCTTGCCCAAGTCTGCAGTGTGCAATTTTATAAGAAACGCAACTGGCTTTTACTCACCTCTCTCCCCACAACACCCTGCATAATGGAAGAAAAACCAGAACATTGAAAATGAGGCTTGTAAAGACTGACATTCCGAGATAAATAATGCTTATTTCAGGTAGATAGTAAAAACTTCTGGTTTAATTTATTCTGTCCCATGGGTACTTCTTGTGGGTAGAAAATGATAGCCTCATGGAATCAAAAGCAACCACAGAGATTATTTAAAAATACGTTACATATATTTTAAAAACACCTTGCCCTCTTTTAAAGTTTACAAAACCCTTTCATATTTGCATTATTTCATCTCATCCTCATAATAGCCCTGGGAAGCTGAGTTCTTGTTATTGTTGTCAGGTTACATACCTTGCCTCCTCTAGTTTCAAAATCTTTCACACAATCCTCCATGTATCCACAGGAGTGAACTTTTTAGTGTACACACCTGGTATATATTATTCTTCAGATTAATAACCCAATATGATAGAAAGAAAAAACGACAAAACCCCATTTGATCAACATAGTAAAGAGCTTTTCAAGATCTACCTCTGATTTCCTATTTGGCACCACCTCCCTCTACTTCCCTTGTTCTTTATGATTGTCCCTATTGAAGTGGGGAGCCCTCCAGCCCTTTTGTGAACATGTTCTCACAGCTCCATCCACACTCTTTTCAATGAGTGGAAGTCAAACACTGCTCTAAGCTGTTTCTTTGAAGGCTTCCCTGATTCTAACAAGCAAACATAAAAGAGCCTTCACTTGGAAGATCATTGACTGATGACTTTATCTGACTCTATTACATGTGTATTCTTATATAATCATTTCCCTCTAGAATTAAAATTCCTAGAAGCTATGTTCTTAAAAAAAAACAACTTTAAATCACTACTGGCATAGTACCTGACAGAGCCCAAAGGTGGGTCTAATTTTTCAAACTCAGTGGAAAAGAACGACAAATGGGTGAGGTCAAGTGGTAGATCCATGGCTTGACTACTCAACATCTACTTTTTCAAGAAACTACTCTTCTTCCATTTCATATTCATTCTCTTTAGACCATGTGATTGGTCTCTGGGGTGGGCAGGCACAGACTCAGGCCTGGCCCATCAAAGCACAAGGTTCTCTTTTCCTACCTTCAGGGATTAGTTTGAAAATGGGCAGCTGGCCTGAGCAGGACCAATCAGAGTCTTCTCTTGGCCTTTAGTCAAAAGTATCAAAGTATCAGAAACAGTCTCTGCCACCTTCTAGGATCTCCAGCTATCAAGATCAAAGAGTCTGGAGCTGCCATTCTGCCCACGATGTAGAGAGAGCTTGCTTAAAAATTAAGCTGCATGAAGAAAAGCAAAGTTGAGACATGGTAAGATTGGTACAGATGGCCCTGTTGGGACAACTCATTCTTACATAAGCCTAGACAGTCCTTTTTTAAAAAACTACTTTGGATTGGATTTCAGTCAGTCACTTGCAACAGAAAATGTTTTGATTAATAGTGATCATGATAAAAATTAATAAGCAAAAGAGAAAAATCAAACCAGGTCAGCAAACTCCATAAAAAGTATCCTTTCTACCCCAAACCACTGTCTCTCTATTGAAACAGAGCAAGTTGGGATGAAAATATTTACAACACAAAATGTTCCTTATCTTTCATTTCCCTAAAATGAATCTTGAAAGAGCTTGCTGAACATTTCAGAGTTCAAAGAAATACAGACAGAACAGTAGTTTAAAATTGCAAATGCTAGAGATAAACCCACACACATATGGTCACCTTATCTTTGATAAAGGAGGGAAGGACATACAGTGGAGAAAAGACAGCCTCTTCAATAAGTGGTGTTGGCAAAACTGGACAGCTACCTGTAAAAGTATGAAATTAGAACACTCCCTAACACCACACACAAAAATAAACGCAAAATGGGTTAAAGACCTAAATGTAAGGCCAGACACTATCAAACTCTTAGAGGAAAACATAGGCAGAACACTCTATGACATAAATCACAGCAAGATCCTTTTTGACCCATCTCCTAGAGAAATGGAAATAAAAACAAAAATAAACAAATGGGATCTAATTAAACTTAAAAGCTTTTGCACAGCGAAGGATACCATAAACAAGAACAAAAGACAACCCTCAGAATGGGAGAAGATATTTGCAAATGAAGCAACTGACAAAGGATTAATATCCAAAATTTATAAGCAACTCATGCAGCTCAATAACAAAAAAACAAACAACCCAATCCAAAAAGGGGTAGAAGAACTAAATAGACATTTCTCCAAAGAAGATATACAGATTGCCAACAAACACATGAAAGAATGCTCAACATCATTAATCATTAGAGAAATGCATATCAAAACTACAATGAGATATCATCTCACACCGGTCAGATTGGCCATCATCAAAAACTCTAGAAACAATAAATGCTGGAGAGGGTGTGGAGAAAAGGGAACACTCTTGCACTGCTGGTGGGAATGTAAATTGATACAGCCACTATGGAGAACAGTATGGAGGTTCCTTAAAAAACTACAAATAAAACTACCATATGACCCCGCAATCCCACCACTAGGCATATACCCTGAGAAAACCATAATTCAAAAAGAGTCATGTACCAAAATGTTTATTGCAGCTCTATTTATGATAGCCAGGACATGGAAGCAACCTAAGTGTCCATCAACAGATGAATGGATAAAGAAGATGTGGCACATATATACAATGGAATATTACTCAGCCATAAAAAGAAATGAAACTGAGTTATTTGTAATGAGGTGGATAGACCTGGAGTCTGTCATACAGAGTGAAGTAAGTCAGAAGGAGAAAAACAAATACTGTATGCTAACACATATATATGGAATCTAAGAAAAAAAATGTCATGAAGAGATTAGTGGTAGGACGGGAATAAAACACAGACCTACTAGAGAATGGACTTGAGGATATGGGGAGGGGGAAGGGTAAGCTGTGACGATGTGAGAGAGTGGCAAGGACATATACACACTACCAAATGTAAATTAGATAGCTAGTGGGAAGCTGCAGCATAGCACAGGGAGTTCACCTCTGTGCTTTGTGACCACCTAGAGGGGTGGGATAGGGAGGGTGGGAGGGAGGGTGAATGCAACAGGGAAGAGATATGGGAACATATGTATATGTATAACTGATTCACTTTGTTGTAAAGGAGAAACTAACACACTATTGTAAAACAGTTATACTCAAATAAAGATGTTTAAAAAAATAAAAAAATAAATAAAAATAAAATTGCAAATGCTAATAGCTCCTTAATTATAAAAGCAGCACTGCATATTTTATAATAAAGCACATTTAATAAGACAGAATTAATAAGTGTATGTTTTAATTGTTCAAAACTTAGGCAAGAACGAGGAACTATTTACCTGTTGCAAGAGAGAGTGAATAAGAGGAGGAAAAAAAAAAAACAAGAGACCCTTCTACTCTCCTGGGTGATGTTCCAGCTTAGCTTTCTGCTTCTACTGCAGCCCTCACTATCACTAGTGGAGAGTAAATGGGAACTTATGTCCATCATAAAATGCTGTCCAATAGGTAGTTTTATAAGATTTATTTACATACATTAAGTCACTCTGCCCTTTGCCATGTACCTCCAATAAACCTTGTGGTTCTCCCTCATCATTTCATGCCAAATGAAAAGAGGTAATATTACCAGATTTGCAGTTAATTATCGTGAAATATGACCCATAATGATTTAACATCTTTGTTAAGAAGCCATGGTAACATGGAGCACAGCTCTGGAATACATCATTAAAGCCATCATTTATCCATGACATTTACATTTTGTTCACAGACCAAAAAAAAAAGTTAATTGACAAAACACATCTATACAATATTTATTGAGAAAATAGCTCTCTCTCTCTCTCTCTCTCTCTCTCTCTCTTTCTTGCTGCCAGTTAGTTTGGCATATTAAACTTTGATTTATAGGATCTAACTTTTCTTATCCTTTTTGATGACCTTGAAAGTGAGTTACGTTTCCTTCCCTTTAAACTGAATTTATGGGAAAATAATTGTCCCTTGACAAAGGAGCTCAAACTGATAAAGGAGAGTTGCTTCACATTTCATTTCCCTGATGAGCAAACAAGTTCCTGGAGAATTCCATGGAACTGTTACAAACCTTGACTAGGGAAATGTCATATAACTTCTCTTTTGCTAAATAGAAAATGCTTTTAGGGAGGGCTCACTGTAATTCTCTCCTCTCTAATGTGCATCTCCAAGCCATGTTCACCCTCAAAAATATTTCTGCATTCTATAATTCTATTTTTAAAAGTCTAATATCACGACCAGCTTCTGAAGGATATAGATTCACTGGGACACGGGGATCCAGCAATAAGAAACTTTTATTCAATGTTATGTCTCCTTGTTTTGGTCTACTCAATCTAAAGAACTTTACCTACGTTTCTAGAATGGAATGCACTATTTCCTTAACAGCAGGCTTACATCATTCCCCTCTGTAAAATCGCACCCCCTTCTCTCTCCAGTCTACTCAGCCTGCTTTATATCTTCATAACCCTCATCTCCACCTGATGTATAAACATATCCTATCTTTATTCCTGTGTTGATTTGCTACACTTCTCCTCACCCCCAGTTAGAATTGACTTGCTTATTAATTGCACTTGGCAAAAATGTGAAATGGCCCAATTAGAAATACGGAATGTGTTGGACCTTTTTCTAATGTACTTTGAGATACTTGGTATAGAATGGAATCACCACAAAATTATTTGATAAATATGGCTTGACCCCAGGGTCAAGGTATGTTCTTGAGTCAGGGGCCTGGGTGCCTGCTGACTGTTCCCCTGATCCCACCCTCACAAACCTTTGGAAAAATTCTCCTCCTCCCTTTCCTCAGCTCTCATGAATTCCTTGCCTGCATCTGTTTCCCCACTCCCTTCACTTTTCACATTTAAGAAGGTAGTTGAACTGAAAATTTTTTCCAAGCAGGAAAGCCGCCATCTTTATGCAGGTGAAAGAGGTAAAGATGGGATAGAAATTGGGCTGAAAATAACAGAATAGTCTTTGGATAATTCAGCAAAGAGGAATTTATAATACTTTCTTTTTTACAAAATTTATTTATTTTATTTACTTATTTTTGGCTGCACTGGGTCTTCGTTGCTGCCCATGGGCTTTCTCTAGTTGCCGTGAATAGGGGCTACTCTTCGTTGCGGTGCACGGGCTTCTCATTGCGGTGGCTTCTCTTGTTGCAGAACACGGGCTCTAGGCGCCCGGGCTTTAGTAGTTGTGGCTTAGGGGCTCCTAGAGCGCAGGCTCAGTAATTGTGGAGCGTGGGCTTAGTTGCTCCACGGCATGTGGGATCTTCCCAGACCAGGGCTCGAACCCATGTCTCCTGCATTGGCAGGAGGAATCTTAACCACTGCGCCACCAAGGAAGCCCTGAATACTTTCTTATGAAACATTTAGAATTGTCACATATATATGAATAAATGTTCCAAAAATTAGAAACTTACACCTGACAGCACTTTAAAAATACTCAGAGAATTGACTGTCATGAAGGAAATCCTTGCCTTTCTAAACAGAGTAGATTCATCAATTCAAAACATTATATTGGGGCTTCCCTGGTGGCGCAGTGGTTGGGAGTCCTCCTGTCGATGCGGGGGACGTGGGTTTGTGCCCCGGTCCGGGAGGATCCCACATGCGGCCGGAGCGGCTGAGCCCGTGGGCCATGGCCGCTGGGCCTGCGCGTCCGGAGCCTGTGCTCCACGGCGGGAGAGGCCACAGCGGTGGGAGGCCTGTGTACCACAAAAAAAAACCAAAAAACAAAGAAATCATAATGTATGACCTCTATTGAAATCCAGTGATATCACCTTTAAGTTTATTTGATATGAGTAAGGGTGTTTAGTTCTTTGGCTAAATAACTGAAAACAATATAGGTTCCAGCTGCTGACGGGTTAATGAGGTAAGATAATAAGTATTAGAGAAATGTCATCAGTGTAATTAGAATCCATAATTAATATCAAACTGGCCAGTAAAGTTCACCATTGAAGTTGGAAATGCAGTATCGTGGTATAATTTTCAAAAAGTTAAACACATTGCTTTCATACAAATATAAAGTGAACGTGCGTCAAAGATTTATTTAGCTCATCAATGAGGGAAACAGCACGGTAGTAAAGCTGGTAGTAAATTCTCAAAGATAATTTGAGAGCCTGAGTATATATTGGCACTGAAAATATTGTGAAATTAGATTGCTAGGATAGATGTAAAACTGGCTATTGTGCTAAGAATTCAACACTAAACTTTGAAGATTATCATTTCTACCAGATAAATTTCAATTGCATTTTTATGGGGCAAGAATTATTTGTACCACCCTCAATTTTCTACAAGCTATTATTTACCTTTTAAAGATGTAAAATATTCAAAGAAACAAATAAAATAAACCCAGGAAAGTATTAGGTTGGCCAAAAAGTTTGTTTGGTTAATGAATATGTTATTCAATACAGTTCTTTGTGAAAATGAAAAATGTGTCTCTTATTTTTACTCAAAACTAAACGAACTTTTTGGCCAACCCAATATATACCCACAGAAAAAGAGATTCTCTTTGGGTGGGCCTATTACATAATACCCCAGTATGACACGGAAAGAACATGCAGTCTTTCTTTTATCTATTTAAAAGTTTTAAACTATTTTCTTAACATTAGTCATAAAAATAAAAGAGATGAACCAAAATTTCTGATTAGATAAATGTTCTCCCAGCCACACGTATACAGGAAAATCTATACCATCAACAATAAAATATGACAGACCACACTGTATTATTATTTAATCATTATCAAAATAAATCACAATTTAAAATATGAACATAATAGCTGTCATTTATTGAGCAACAGTCTTTGTGAGGTAGATAGATAGATAGATAGACAGACAGACAGATAGAGAGAACACACCATTAGACCCATTTTACAAATGATGAATGGCATGGAAGTCATGGGGCTTCCCAAGGTCACACAGCCAGTGGTGGAGTTGTTAACCCACTTTCTAGCCACTACCTACAAATTGATACATACAGCCATATCAATACTCCAGAGAGTTAAAACAACTCACTTCCAGGTTTCATTCAGTCAGAAAAACTACTAGGCTAACTACAGATACATTTCATAAGCAAACCAGCAACATTTTCTCAGCAAAATGAAGGATCCAAAAGTCTGACGACACCTACTCAGGTTATTTAGCCAAAGATAAAATTTCACCTCGGATGTCAAAATACAGAGAGAGAAAGGTAACATCATCAAAGACTGCAAACATGGTAAAAAGACAGAAAAATGGACTTCATATATTCTCCTTACAGAATACACCTTTGCCTCTGAGGTTTTCTCTGAAAAAAAAATTTTGTATTTTAATCTAAAATAGTCTGATCAATCCTCTAGCTATAAAACTACTAATTTAAGGAAAATACAATGAATAAGGAAACATATTAAATAACACAACTGGGATGTAATCATCTAAATCTAGATGGAGGAACTAGATATGCAATCCCTAAATCTAGGTAGAAAGTCTAGATAGAAGGAACTCTGCAGGACAAACAACCCAGTTTGTTCAATAAGTAAATAGCAATGAACAACAGAGACAGAGACACAGAGATAGAGAGACTGAGTTAAACAATGTAAAAAAAAAGGTGCAAAACAATTAGGAAAAATTGAACAATGACTATTGGATGATATCAAGGAAAATTAAGTTAATATTAATTTTTTTAATATGATAAAAGTATTATGGTTATGTTTTTAAGTATCCTATGTGCTAGAAATACATATGGAGATATTTATAGATCAAATGGCATATTGAAAATTGTTTTAATGTAATCCACGGGTTGAGAAAACATGGGAGAGAGTACAGGTGTAATCATTTAGGCCATGAAACAATAACTGTTGAAGTTATGTGATGGAGACATGGGGGTTTATTGTTCTGTTATTTCTACTTTTGTATATACTTGGAATTGTCTATGATAAAATATTAAAAAATCACTAGGTTGTATACAGATAAATTAAACAAAGTAAAAAAATAATCTTTTCTTTAAGCTGTATTGAGATATGATTGACATATAATGTAAGCTTAAGGAGTCCAGCATAATGATTTGATACATTGTATATATTGTGAAATGGTTAGCGCAATAAGGTTAGTCCAAAAAATCACATAGTTACACTTTGTGTGTGTGTGTGTATCTGTGTGTCTGTGTGGTGAGAACTTTTAAAATTTACTACCTTAGCAATTTTCATATACTGTACAATATTATTAACTATAATCACCACATTGTACATTACATCCACAGAACTTATGTATCTTATAACTGGAAGTTTGTGCTCTTTGATCACCTTTACCCACCCACTCCCACTCCACCCGGGTAACCACCATTCTGTTCTTGGTTTCTACGACTTGATGATGTCCCAAAAGTCCTATAGGCTTTATTCACTCTTTTTTCCTTTTTTTCTTTTTGTTTCACTAACTGAATAATTTAAATGACCTATCTTCTAGTTCACTGATCCCTTCTTCTGCTTGGTCAAGTCTGCTCCTGAAGCTCTCTATTGAATTCTTCAGTTCAATCATTGCCTTGTTCAGATGTAGGATTTCTGTTCGTTCGGTCAGTTTTTTGATGGTATCTATTTCTTCATTGAATTTCTCATTTTGTTCATGCACCATTCTCCTGATTTCTTTTACTTGTATGTTCTTGTAGTTCACTGACCTTCTTTAAGAGGATTAATCTGGAACCTTTGTCAGTTCATAGATCGCTTCTTTAGAGTCAGTTATTGGAACTTTATTAGTTCCCTTTGGTTGTGTCATGTTTACCTGATTTTTGTGATCCTTAATTCCTTGCACTGGAAACTGTGCATTTGAATAAGTGGTCTCCTCTTCCAGGTTCACTTTGGCATCCAAAGACCTTTACCAGTCTTGAGGCACTGGACAATTCAGCTGGTAGTGTCTGTGGGCAAGCAGGGCTTGCTATTGGGGTCTCTAGTTGGCAAGACCACCGCCTGTATTCTGAGGTCAGGAGGTTGCTGCTGGCTGGGCTCCATAGTAGAATGGGCCTGTTCTATGGGCACATTCAAGTGGGATTGCTGGGTGAGCTCCCTGATTGGGCAGGGATGCTGGCTGTGCTCTGCAATCAGGTGGGGCCACTATCTGGGCTCTGCAATCACTTGTAGTCAGGTGAGGTGGCAAGCTGTGTTCCCTAAAGGGTGATTCCAATGGTTGTACTCTGTGATTGGGCAGGGCTACAGCCTGGGCTCTGCAATCTCTCCTGACCTGATGGTGTCACTAGCTGTCCTCCATGTTTAAGTGGGTCTGCAGGCTGTGCCCCAGTGTAGGTCAGACCATAGCCTGAGCTTCACAATCAGGTAGACCACTGGCTGTGCTCTGCTGTTGGGTAAGGTCACTGGCTGAGCTCTCTGGTTGGGAGAGGCCCCTAGGTGTAACCCACAGTTGGGTGGACTAGACACTGTGCTCTGTGGTCAGGCAGACTTGCTGTTCAGGTCCCCTTGTTGGGTGGGGGCACAGACTATGCTCCATAATTGGATGGGGTCACTGGCTGCATTTGTTGGCTAGACAAGGCTGCAGGTTGTGTTCAGCAATTGGGCAGAGCCTTAGGTTGGGCTCTGCTGTGAGGCAGGGATATAGGTAGGACTCCAGAGCTGGGTGGTACTGTAAGCAGGGATCGAGCCTGCCCAGGGTCATTGTTCAGGCTACTTGGTTATATGGGGCCAGAGGCTATTCTCAACAGTTGGCAGAGCTGCTGGCTTAGCTCCTTGCCCAAGCAGCACTGTATGATGGGCTCCTCAGCTTCCCATGTTCTCTGATCAGGCTTCCTAGTCTGGTTGGACTGAAGGCTACGCTCAGCTTTGAACAGTGCTGCAAATTTGATTCTCTGCCCAGGAGAGGCTATAGAACAGACTCCATGGCTGGTATAGCTTGTTGTCTGGGGACCCAAATTGGGCAGAACTGCCAGCCAAGTTCCCTGGCCAGATGGGGTCACCAGCCTGGCTTTGTAGATGTTCAGAACCACTGGCTGGGATCCCTGTTTGATCAGTACTGCAAGTCTACTAAGATCTGAGCAAGGTGAGATCTGATTGAGCTTCTCAGGAAACATACCACAATGTTGTGGGAGCTGGATGTCCACCTTGAGCCCTCTTTTTCCCACTGGAGAAATCTTAGGCCCCGGGGTGAGGGTGGCTCTGTATGGTACTGTCCCAGCCTGGAGGAAAGGCTTTGCAGTCAGAGTGTAGCCACGCCTCTTACCCTTTTAATGCAGTCCTTTTCCATCTCTGTGGTCCAGAATGGGTGCTTCAGCATCATCTCTGGGTTCTAGGATTTTCACAGTGGTCTCTTGTCTATAGATAGCTGGTCTTCTTGTGAGGGAGACTGAGGTTGGGAACAAACTATGTTACCATCTTGATGAAATCACTCTCCTAAAATAATCTTTATCATTCTTTTTCATATGCATTTCTCCAACAGAAGGACCTAGTTGGCTTTATTGATCTATAAAAATAGTTTAACTTACTGAACTCATTCTTTGTTTTTCCCAGGTGGCTGAAAAAAAATCTCACCCTTGACAATTCCCATTATTACCAGAGAAGTAGACTTAAAATTATTCCAAATTTAAGGTTAGGCCGTTAATCAATATAGGATCAGAGATTGGCTGTGGGGAGTGCAGTGTTACAAATCTTCCCAGAAATCATACATCATCTTTTATTAACAGAACATCAACTAAGTAATATAAAAAGTAAACTAAAAATTACATTAGTCACTTTTGCTTTGTAAGAAATAACGTTACTAGTTATTTGAAAACTTCTACTAAATGTTAATTATGTCTAAAAATGACCAACATTGAAAAACAAGGAAGATGAGTAAGTCTCATCATAAAATGATCAAGAGGCTAAGTGAAAACTAAGAAGTAATTGCACACCAAGTTATTGGGCCTTTCTGCTCTCAACTCCTAAACTGTCTTCTGAACTTCAATTTGCTCTCTCACCTACTCTCTATGGTGAATTTTCAGGAGGAGTCAAATATAATTCTCAAAAGTATTAAAGCATGTACATATTTCAAGATATTACATAGAAAAAATAGTATGTGAGAACAGGGAGAAAAAAATGTGCATGAGAAGAAGTAATAGAAGACAGAAATTTGTCTGAAGAATCAAAAGAGCCCTAGAGTCTGATTTGTAAGTTTCTTATCTGATCAAACTGATAGTCTTTCAGTGGACTGAGTGATTGGTATAATTCATCTTGCCTTTAGCAAACATGCTGATGCTCTCTCTTGTAACATTTATTACGAAGAAAAGACCATAATTGGTGTCAGTGGGAATGCTTATGGCTGCAAGTAACATCCCAAGACAGCTAACTTAAACATCAAGAAAAATGTGTTTACTCAAAAAGCAAGGAGTCCTAAGATGAGGTGGCTTTGACTTTCTATAGTTTCTATCTGCCATCTTCAGCCAGTTAGGTTTGTCCTTGACATCCATCCCATAATAGTTGCAAGAGGACTGCCATAGTTCCTGGCACCATAAGAAGACACCATAATATCTAATGGTAGAAAAGCAACTATTTTGTCCTATGTGACTAATTATAAAAAGGAAGAAATCCTTTTCCTGAGGTCCCCGGCCTATTTCTCTGATGTCTCATTGGGAAGAACTGGACCCATTTTCCACCCACAAGCTATTTGCCAATGACACAAATGAGATCTCCCTGATGGGAGGTTGGCTAATGAAGTTTATCCTTGAGCAATGTGGCTCAAGGATAAACTTGGGTGAACAGAGTTTGGCTGGGCAGGAAGAAAGACTGAATATATGTTAAATAAGTTCCTATAATCTGGGCCAGTGTCTCTCAAACCACAATTTCTATTTTGTTAAAATGCAGAATTTGATTGACAAATTAGAAAAGTGAGCAGAAATCCCAGATAACGGGAATCTCTGAAGCAGTGGGATTTCTGCTCACTTTTCTAATTTGTCAAAGTCACTCTATAGGTTACAAACTTAGAGAACAGGCAGAAATAAACAGGATGGTATTTAATAAGTACACCTGGGGAGAAAAATAATAAATAAACCATACCAATAAAAGCCTGGGAATGGTGACAAATGCGTAGTATGACAGAGTAAAAGGTCTCAGGGTCCCAGTGATAGCAAGCTATTTTGAAATACTGCAGTGATGTTACAGTTATAAAACTAACCCTGCCTTTGGGATGCCTAACAATGTATATATTATGTTCTGGGTTATAGAATTTTGAAGGATAAAGATTTTGGCCCTTGCATGGCACCCAGAAGGGAACTGTAACAGACTTAGGGACCAGTCACAAGGAAAGGATAAAGGAAGAGGACTCCTCCTTCTAAGAAGACCAAAATGCACACCTAAGCCAACTTCAGGGCTGGATATGTCCTGACTTGAGGGGGACAGCTGGCTGTTTGTCATCTTGACAGATAGGAAAAGTGAGCAGGATTCAATAGCAAGAATGACATGTAAAAAGACCTCATCAGGATCCCTGAGCCCAGCCTAGCTTTTGAGTAGCCCCTTGTCTTTGGGCGTTTTGCTTAACTTCTCCGAGTCTCAAGTTCCTTGTTGTAAAATGAAGTAACCAACACCTTCTGTTCAGAGCTTAGTAAATATTAGAGACAAATAGGAAATGTGTCTGGCCAGAGTAAGTGCTTAATAAATGGGAATAGATATTATTGTAGTAATTTGTGATAAAAGGTTTAAATTAGATGGAGGTTCCTGTGCTGTATACAGCAGGTGTCCTTAAAGAGCTGCTGAAATAATAGTCCAGTGGTCACTGCACACCTGACCCCCAGGCATCACATGGAGGTCCATTACCTCATTACCTCCCTTGTGGTTCCCCCCAGCTCCATAGCAGTGATATGAAAAAGTGCTATCAACTCTTGGGTGAGGGAGTAGTGTTCTGTGAACACTGATCATTTCTCTGATCCCAGCCCCTTCCAATCCAACCAGCTCTTCCTTTTCCAACTTCCTTCTAAAGAAATGAGGGTGGCTGGGCTTCTTTCACAATAGAATTTTAACATGTAGCACACGTTATTTCATTAGTCTTCATTAGTCATACAACTGAGCCAAGTTAAACCTGATGATTTTACTCCAAAACACTTTCACTATAAGAGTCCTCATGTCAGGGCTTGCTTTATGTATGCCCCAGGGTTTTGCAAATGTTTCCTAAATATAAAATGGTTGCCTAGTGTGCCCTGCTTTCTCCTGGAATTCTGGCTACATTACATTTCTCTCTACTTGCAGTGCATTTAAAAAAAATAAAATTTAAAAAAGGCAGTATCTGTGCTTAGACTGGGTTCCGTTTCCTTCAATGCTAATGAAAGGAGTTTAAGTTTTTTGCCTAAAACCTGCAATAAGTACTTAGTGGAAGCTTCCTTCCTTAAAGGCAAGAGCTATAAAAGACTTTAAAATATATTTTCTTCTTTGTAGATAATGGCTTACATTTGAGTCTTCCTGCAGAGTGAAGAAGACCTCTAAATAGTCCTTGGAGACACATATGAACAGAAAGGCCATGGCATTTTGAACCGTAGTTGCCTCCTTTACAATTACCCATATGACCTTTGGAGAAGCACCTCGGAGAAACACCTGGGATTGACAAGAAAGCTCGGCTGCTGAGCCTGGCTCCTCTCTGTAGATGCCACGACTGTTAAAATGGACTTTCAGCCATTCCGCAGGCTGGGAGGTTTGGGCTTTAGACTGATTTCAAAGAATACACATTTCAGAGCCAAAGCACAATTCACTGTCCGATTATTACACATCAACCAACAATGCAAATCAACCTCTAAGAACACAACACAGTGGCGTTTTTCAAATTTAGTAACGTGAACAAGGTAGTGAGAAATTAATGAGAAAAAGTAAAGCGTAATAACACTCCTGCTGGGAATTATTCATTTGAATTTCCTGAGAACATTCTTATATTGGAGCAGTTTAGAAATAATTCTATATACAAGCAATAATTAATAATGATGATGGTATTTATGAAGATGATAATGAAAAGTGCAATAACATCTATTGAGCACTTACTATGTGTGAGACCCTACACT
This sequence comes from Kogia breviceps, assembly GCF_026419965.1. NCBI lineage: Eukaryota > Metazoa > Chordata > Mammalia > Artiodactyla > Physeteridae > Kogia > Kogia breviceps. The sequence continues at coordinate 34,366,747 of NC_081323.1, forward strand.
AAGAGCTTTATAGGTATTATCTCATTTAATCTCACTTAATCCAGTGCAAGAATCCTGACAAATTTTAGGGTCATCATTAGGATAATACAATTTTTCTTGATACTTAAATCTAGGACACAAGCACAACTCACCAGTCCTGAGAGTAAGGACTTTGCACTTCACCTTTTATGGCACCACATAGCACCTGGCATAGAAGAGATGCCACCAGTATTTGTTGAATGAATGAGGCAAGGTTGGCAAGATTTCAAAGTCATAAAAATCTGAATTATTTTTATGAAACTAATGAACTTTGATAAAATACTTCAGTGCTACTACATCATTAAAAGTGATTACAGGGACTTCCCTGGTGGCTCAGCGGTTAAGAATCCACCTGCCAATGCAGGGGACACAGGTTCGATCCCTGGTCCAGGAAGATCCCACGTGCCCTGAAGCAACTAAGCCCATGCACCACAACTACTGAGCCTGCACTCTAGAGCCCGTGAGCCACAACTACTGAGCCCACGCACCTAGAGCCTGTGCTCTGCAACAAGAGAAGCCACCCTGGGCTTCCCCCGTGGTGCAGTGGTTGAGGGTCCGCCTGCCAATGCAGGGGACACGGGTTCATGCCCCGGTCCGGGAAGATCCCACATGCCGTGGAGCGGCTGGGCCCGTGAGCCATGGCCACTGAGCCTGCATGTCCAGAGCCTGTGCTCTGCAACGGGAGAGGCCACAACAGTGAGAGGCCCGCGTACCACAAAAAAAAAAAAAAAAGAAAAAAAAAGAAAAAGAGAAGCCACCAATGAGAAGCCTGCACACCGCAACAAAGAGTACCCCCTGCTTGCTGCAACTAGAGGAAGCCTGTGTGCAGCAACAAAGACCCAACATGGCCAAAAAAATAAATAAAATTAAATTTAAAAAAAATTAAAAAATTATTACAGATCTTCCTCAACTTATGATGGGGTAACTTCCTGATAAACCCATCAGAATTTGAAAATATTTTAAGTCAAAAAATGCATCTACTACACCTAAACAACCAAACATCACAACTTAGCTGAGCCTAACTTAAGCATGCTTAGAATGCTTACATTAGCCAACAGTTGGGCAAAATCATCTAATATACAGCCTATTTTATAATAAAGTGTTGACTATCTCACATAACGTATTGAGTACTGTACTGAGAGTGAAAAACAGAATGGTTGTCTGGATCCAGAATGGTTCTAAGTGTATGGGTTGTTCACCCTCGTGATTTCCTGGCTGACTGGGAGCTGCCCATCATCAGAAGAAGGGATCACACCACATGTCGCTAGCCCAGGAAAAGATCAAATTTCAAAATTCAAGGCACAGTTTCTGCTGAATGCATACAGCTTTCACACCACTATAAAGCCCCAAATCATAAGTCAAACCATCATAAGTAAGGAACTATCTGTGCTACTTTATTTCTAAATTCTTTATAATGAGGCTTTTACTTTTATAATCAAAAAGTAATCAAAGTTTATATAAATTTCAATTTGCAATGAAACATTTTTAGTTCTTGGATTATTTGATTACTGCTCATCTTTCTCAGGACAGAATGAGCTCATTGAAGCCAGGAACTATGTCTGCTTTGCTCATCACTTTATCTCAGCACAGAGGAAAGCACCTAATACATGGTAAGTGTTCAATATTGAATGAATGTATGAATGAATGAATGGATGAATGAATGAACAAATGGATCCCACTAATTCTTGCTTGAGTCAAAACTTCAGAGAAGTATGGGAAGAGTTAGAATATATGGGCCCTTCATACCAAAGGACAGGAAATAACTGTCCCATTGTTAACATACCCCCTACATCAGTTCAACATGAGTGGGAAAGAGAAGCAGAGGTGAAGTAAGAAACAGAGCACACCCAACAACAACACTGTATCTAGAGTAGGGACTAGAGGAAAGACCAAAATCACTTTTGCAAAAGCACAGGGTCTGTTATGTCCCAAGACTGGTTCTGTGTGTCTGTGGATATGAAGGACACACAGCCACAGTGCAGCCGAACATCAATCTACTGGAGTCTAACTGTGATGGGTTCAAAATTCAGACTCAGTCAGAACGGACTCTTTCATCAAAAAAGTGAAACTTTTATTTGCAGCTGGACTCTCAGCCTACTACAAATTATCCTGATGGCTGTGTTCCAGTCTTACCTGTTTCCAAACAAAGATACAGTATCAACTGGCGCATGCTTCCCCATCCACGTGAATTCCTGAGATGATAACCACCTTTCCTCGTGCCTCCTGCTCTTACCAGTCATGAGGCAACACTGCTTTATGAAGTCCTTAGAACTGCCTTAGCTCACATCACCCTTAATAGAAGGGTAAAGACCTTGCAGTCATCATGATAACAATAGCTACTGTTTATTTAGTGCTTATATGCTAACCAACCACTGTACAAAGTGCTTGGCATACATTGTCTTCAATCCTTACAGCCTGGCTAGGTAGATATTAGTATTCTCACTTCATAGATAAAGAAACCAAAGCTCAGAGTATTACATAAATTGTGCACTATTGTACTCTTTTGTCAGACGACTCCAAGACCTGAATTCTCCCACCATCCACTATACACTATGTTCCTGCAAACACAGCACCCAATTGTCAGAGCCAACAATTGTACCCAGATGCTCCAAGTGACAGTGGAGAAATCAATCACTTAGCTACCCAGACTGCCCCCTCCATCTTTAGGCCTTCAGACGAAATTGCTTTTTCTTTTATGCCTAGTCAGCAGTTCTCTTAAAAAGTCAAAATCTCACCTTCTTTGTTGGCTTTCATTTTCTTGGCAATTCATTGTAGGGAAGGTGTTAGTTTGGGTAGAAAAGTTTAATTTTTAGGATCTCAGGAAATAGTGGATTTCCTTTCAAGGTCAAGGGAACAGCATGAACAAATGCAAAAACTTCCCAACAGAAGTACCATGACAGGTCCAGACCAACTAGAAGAAGGGATACTGGGGATCACAGGAAAGGGGCATTGGATGGGAAGATGGATTGGCAACTGCAAACACTAGTCCATATGAAATGTACTTATATTTGGAAGTAACTGATACAGATTATTTTACTCCCCAAATTGGAAAAGATAATTGACCTATGATCTGAAAATGATCAATGCCTTCTTCCCTATGTGCATACTGCATTCAGAAAGTGTCTGTTCATTCTGTGCCTTCAGGACCATGAGTTCCCACCATTTACATAGTGAATGTAAACAGTACATCTTCAGTACAGTGAAGAGGAACAAAGGAGCAGCCTCTTACCAGTGGTTTTGGACTTGGTCTTGGTCTTAACATAGACACCTTTTTGTCTATGCTAAATGCTTCACAAATTGTTTGTTATAAGTATCAAAAAAAGAAATTCCTGAGAACCAGTTTACTTATCACTGACTTATGACAGAGAAACATTGACCCTATAAATCAAAATTATTTTCCCTGCACTTAGCTTCTGAATGACTTCCAGGGAACCACTCTCTTACAAAAAACAATTCCAACTATGATTTGACTAGATAAGTCCAAATATTCTGTTTGATATACACCAGGAAGTGGGAAGGGAGAACTTTGGGAAACTTTCCAATATTTTTGTGAAAAAAATTTTAATGAATACAAAGAATCATGAAATGCTAATACACTGGGACAGCACTAAAGCCTCAAAATAGAAGTTTACTTTAAACACAGTTTTATACATCCATAGACACTTTTCAAATTTTCCCTTTTTAGCACACAATTTCCTAATTAACTAATTAGATATTTTAGCAGGCTTAAAGACTACAGGGGTTAAATACATAACTGTTTCATGGTTACTGTTACTGAAAAAATGATGTTAATAAGGGTTGAGTTCTTCAAACATGTTTTTCATTTTTCCCTAAGAATATAATTCTGTGTTAGGCAGTGCTTTATTACAAATGTTAGGGGTAGGCGGACTGGGAACAAATCCCAAGTCTCTAATTTGAAAATCTAGCATTTCATAGATGGAAGTATAGTGTTTCCACATAACCGTACCTCTGTTAACAAGAGTCTGTTTATTAACCACAGTTGACCACATGGTGTCTTGGGGGAAAAGGCAGTTTGTGTTCTGAAACTATTTCTGGATGTGCTCACCCATGTTCGGCTAACTGGTCTTGGGGTGGGAAGGCCAGCCTGGCTGCCCCTAAGATGTATGGGAGAGATTAGGACAGAAACGGTGTCTTTCTCCACAGAGATTTAGGGTGCCCCTACCTTTCACATTCATTCACTAATTTATTCACTCATCAAAGTAATCATTCTTTCAGCAAATATGTATTGAGCCCATACTATACGCCAGGAAAAGAATTAGGCACTTTATATGTATTATGCATTTATTCAACATCCAGAACATTTTTCTTGAGCTCCTACAATGTGCCAGTGATGTTTTAGAAACTGGTAAACAGGGTAAACATGGCTTTTACCCTCATAAACCTTCGGGGATATTTTTTGGGGGGTGGGGGTCATTTGGGTTCCGTATTTTGTGGGGCCTGAGTTTTATACAATTTTGAAGTCCTATTTACCAAAAAGAAGATGCATTTATAAAAACTGGTCTGTCCAAGTGTAGGCCCTGAAGCTGAAGCTTTATTAACTTCATGGGAAATACGTCTCTGGGCTCTGCTTGCTGACATCTCCTATTTCATAGTCTACGTTTGTGTCTCCCAACCAGGTAGGTTGCCAACCATTGGAAATTTACTTTTGGGGGGATTTAAAAGCATTTAAGTTTTTCAGAGTCTTTTAATAAATGCAGATTCTCTTAAATGAGATCACAGCTTAAGGTGTTATTGTCCCCCAGGGGGGCTATTAGGTGCCAAATAAACACTGAAGTAATTAATTAATTAAAGGTGTAAACAGAAGCCTTGTTAGCTGGGCAGAGAGTGGAAAAGTGAAGGGGAAGGGAGTTTCAGGGGTACCCACTGAAAACAATAGGGGTTGAGAAGGCAGGTGTGTGCAAAGTATGAACTGTTTTCCTTACAAATCTCTCTAGGGTCTGGCTGCCCAAGGTTGATAAAGGTGCACCAAAGTCCTCAGTATTATAGTGACAGCTGCTACAGCAAATCCTAAAGGACAGGAAGGTGGCCCCAGAGCCCATGAACAAATCTCCTCTGGGGACAATTTGCAGAACAGATAATCATTCTAATGATTATCCAATCTTATTTCTTTTTTCCTTTTCTGTAATTTAATTTTAATTGTTTATGGAATTTCATTTTTTTAAATACAGCAGATTCTTATTAGTTATTTATTTTATACATATAAGTGTATACTTGTCAATCCCAATCTCCCAATTCGTCCCACCACCACCGCCCCTCCTCCCCTCCACTTTCCCCCTTTGGTGTCCTTACTTTTGTTCTCTACATCTGTGTCTCTATTTCTGCCTTGCAAACCGATTCATCTGTACCATTTTTCTAGATTCCACATATATGCGTTAGAATGCGGCACTTGTTTTTCTCTTTCTGATATACTTCACTCTGTATGATAGTCTCTAGGTCCATCCACATCTCTACAAATGACCCAGTTTCATTCCTTTTTATGGCTGGGTAATATTCCATTGTATATATGTACCACATCTTCTTTATCCATTACTCTGTTGATGGACATTTAGGTTGTTTCCATGACCTGGCAATTGTAAACAGTGCTGCAAAGAACACTGTGGTGTATGTGTCTTTTTGAATTATGGTTTTCTCTAGGTATATGCCCAGTAGTGGGATTGCTGGGTCATATGGTAATTCTATTTTTAGTTTTTTACAGAACCTCCATACTGTTCTCCATAATGGCCGTATCAATTTACATTCCCACCAACCTGCATGAGGGTTCCCTTTTCTCCACACCCTCTCCAGCATTTATTGTTTGTAGATTTTCTGATAATGGCCATTCTGACCAGTGTGAGGTGATAACTCACTGTAGTTTTGATTTGCATTTCTCTAATAATTAGTGATGTTGTGCCTGTTAGCCATCTGCATGTCTTCTTTGGAGAAATGTCTGTTTAGGTCTTCTGCCCATTCTTTGATTGGGTTGTTTGTTCTTTTAATATTGAGTTGCATGGGCTATTTATATATTTTGGAGATTAATCCTTTGTTGACTCATTTGCAAATATCTTCTCCCATTCTGAGGGTTATCTATTCTTCTTGTTTATAGTCTCCTTTGCTGTGCAAAAGCTTTTAAGTTTAATTAGGTCCCATTTGTTTATTTTTGTTTTTATTTCCATTACTCTAGGAGGTGGGTCAAAAAAGACCTTGCTGTGATTTATGTCAGAGTGTTCTTCCTATGTTTTCCTCTAAGAGTTTTACAGTGTCCGGTATTACATTTAGGTCTCTAATCCATTTTGAATTTATTTTTGTGTATGGTTTTAGGGAGTGTTCTAATTTCATTCTGTAACATGTAGCTATCCAGTTTTCACAGCACCACTTATTGAAGAGACTGTCTTTTCTCCATCATATATCCTTGCCTCCTTTGCCATAGATTAGTTGACCATAGGTGTGTAGGTTTCTCTCTGGGCTTTCTATCCTGTTCCATTGATCTATATTTCTGTTTTTGTGCTAGTACCATATTGTCTTCATTACTGTAGCTTTGTAGTAATGTCTAAAGTCTAGGAGTCTGATTCCTCCAGCTCCAATTTTTTCCCTCAGGACTGCTTTGGCTCATCGGGGTCTTATGTGTCTCCATATAAATTTTAAGATTTTTTGTTACAGTTCTGTTAAAAATGCCATTGATAATTTGATAGTGGTTGCATTGAATCTGTAGATTGCTTTGGGTAGTGTAGTCATTTTCACAATATTGATTCTTCCAATCCAAGAACATGGTATACCTCTCCATCTGTCTGGGTCATCTTTGATTTCTTTCATCAGTGTCTGATAGTTTTCTGAGTACAGGTCTTTTACCTCCTTAGGTAGATTTATTCCTAGGTATTTTATTCTTTTTGTGGCAATGGTGAATCTGATTGTTTCCTCAGTTTCTCTTTCTGATCTTTCATTGTTAGTGTATAGGAACACAAGGGATTTCTGTGCATTAATTTTGTATCCTGCAACTTTACCAAATTCATTGATTAGCTCTAGTAGTTTTCTGGTGGCATCTTTAGGATTATCTAGGTATAATATCATGTCATCTGCAAACAGTGACAGCTTTACTTCTTCTTTTCCAATAGGTATTCCTTTTATTTCTTTTTCTTCTCTGATTGCCAAGGCTAAGATTTTCAAAATTATGTTGAATAAGAGTGGCGAGAGTGGACAGCCTCATCTTGTTCCTGATATTAGATGAAATTCTTTCAGTTTTTCACTATTGAGAATAATGTTTGCTGTGGGTTTTTCATACATGGGCTTTATTATATTGAGGTAGGATCCCTCTATGCCCACTTTCTGGAGAGTTTTTTTTATCATAGATAGGTGTTGAAATTATGTCAAAACTTTTTTCTGTATCGAATGAGATGATCAAATGGTTTTTATTGTTCAATTTGTTAATATGGTGTATCACATTGATTGATTTGCGTGTACTGAAGAATCCTTGCATCCCTGGGGTAAATCCCACTTGATCATGGTGTAGGATCCTTTTAATGTGCTGCTGGATTCTGTTTGCTAGTATTTTGTTGAGGATTTTTGCATCTATGTTCATGAGTGATATTGGTCTGTCATTTTCTTTTTTTGTAGTATCTTTGGTTTTGCTATGAGGGTGATGGTGGCCTCATAGAATGAGTTTGGGAGTGCTCCTTCCTCTGCAATTTTTTGGAAGAGAAGGATGAGAAGGATGGGTGTTAGCTCTTCTCAAAATGTTTGATAGAATTCACCTGTGAAGCCATCTGGTCCTGGACTTTTGTTTGCTGGAACAATTTTAATCACAGTTTCAATTTCATTACTTGTGACAGGTATATTCATATTTTCTATTTCTTCCTGGTTCAGTCTTGGAAGATTATACCTTTCCAAGAATTTGTCCATTTCTTCCAGGTTGTCCATTTTATTAGCATAGAGTTGCTTGTAGTAGTCTCTTAGGATGCTTTGTATTTCTGCAGTGTCTATTGTAACTTCTCCTTTTTCGTTTTTAATTATACTGATTTGAGTCCTTACTCTCTTTTTATTGACGAGTCTGTCTAAAGGTTTATCAATTTTGTTTATCTTCTCAAAGAACCTGCTTTTAGTTTTATTGATCATTGTTATTGTGTTCTTTGTTTGTATTTCATTTATTTCTTCCCTGATCTTTATGATTTCTTTCCTTCTACTAATTTTGCATTTTGTTTGTTCTTCTTTCTCTAGTTCCTTTGGTGTAAGGTTAAATTGTTTATTTGAGGTTTTTCTTGTTTCTTGAGGTAGGACTGTATTGCTATAAACTTCCCTCCTAGAACTGCTTTTGCACATTCCATAGGTTTTGGATCATCGTGTTTCATTGTCATTTGTCTCTAGGTATTTTTTGATTTCCTCTTTGTTTTCTTCAGTGATCTCTTGGTTATTTAGTAACATAGTGTTTAGCCTCCATGCGTTTGTGGTTTTTACGTTTTTTTTCCCTGTAATTGCTTTCTAATCTCATAGCATTGTGGTCGGAAAAGACGCTTGATATGATTCCAATTTTCTTAAAATTACTGAGGCTTGATTTGTGACCCAAGATGTGATGTATCCTGGAGAATGGTCCGTGTGCACTTGAGAAGAAAGTGTAATCTGCTGTTTTTGGATGGAATGTCCTATAAATATCAATTAAATTTATCTGGTCTATTGTGTCATTTAAAGCTTGTATTTCCTTAGTAATTTTCTGACTGGATGAACTGTCCATTGGTGTAAGTGAGGTGTTAAAGTCCCCCACTGGTATTGTGTTACTGTCGATTTCCTCTTTTATAGCTGTTAGCAGTTGCTTTATGTATTGAGGTGCTCCTATGTTGGGTGCATATATATTTACAATTGTTATATCTTCTTGGATTGATCCTTTCATCATTATGTAGTGTCCCTCCTTGTCTCTTGTAATACTCTTTATTTTAAAGTCTATTTTATCTGTTATGAGTATTGCTACTCTAGCTTTCTTTTGATTTCCATTTGCATGGAATACCTTTTTCCATCCCCTCATTTTCAGTCTTTATGTGTCCCTAGGTCTGAAGTGGGTCTCTTGTAGACAGCATATACATGGGTGTTGTTTTTGTATCCATTCAGTGAGACTGTGTCTTTTGGTTGGAGCATTTAATCCATTCATATTTAAGGTGATTGTTGATATATATGTTCCTATTACCATTTTCTTAATTGTTTTGGGTTTGTTTTTGTAGGTCTTTTTCTTCTCTTGTGTTTCCCACTCAGAGAAGTTCCTTTAGCATTTGTTGTAGAGCTGGTTTAGTAGTGCTGAATTCTCTTAGCTTTTGCTTGTCGGTAAAGCTTTTGATTTCTCCATTGACTCTGAATGAGATCCTTGCCAGGTAGAGTAATCTTGGTTGTAGGTTCTTCCCTTTCATCACTTTAAGTATATCATGCCACTCCCTTCTGGCTTGTAGAGTTTCTGCTGAGAAATCAGCTGTGAACCTTATGGGAGTTCCCTTGTATGTTATTTGTCATTTTTCCCGTGGTTGCTTTTAATATGTTTTCTTTGTCTTTAATTTTTGTCAATTTGATTACTATGTGTCTCAGAGTGTTTCTCCTTGGGTTTATCCTGCCTGGGACTCTGTGCTTCCTGGACTTGGGTGGCTATTTCCTTTACCATGTTAGGTAAATTTTTGATTATAATCTCTTCAGATATTTCTCAGGTCCTTTTTCTCTCTATTTTCCTTCTGGAATCCCTGTAATGTGAATGTTGCTGCATTTAATGTTGTCCCGTTTAATGTTGCCCCAGAGGTCTCTTAGGCTGTCTTCATTTATTTTCATTCTTTTTTCTTTATTCTGTTCCATGGCAGTCAATTCCACCATTTTGTCTTCCAGGTCACTTACCTGTTCTTCTGCCTCTGTTATTCTGCTACTGACTCCTTCTCGTGTATTTTTCATTTCAGTTATTGTATTGTTCATCTCTGTTTGTTCTTTAATTCTTCTAGATCTTTGTTGAACATTTCTTGCATCTTCTCGATCTTTGCCTCCATCCTTTTTCCAAGGTCCTGGATCATCTTCACTATCATTATTCTGATTTCTTTTTCTGGAAGGTCATCTATCTCCACCACATTTAGTTGTTTTTTGGGGGTTTTATCATGTTCTTTCATCTGGTACATAGCCCGCTCTGCTTTTTCATCTTGTCTGTCTTTCTTTGAATGTGGTTTTTGTTCCACAGGCTGCAGGATTGTAGTTCTTCTTGCTTCTGCTGTCTGCCCTCTGGTGGATGAGGCTATCTAAGAGGCTTGTGGAAGCTTCCTGATGGGAGGGAGTGGTGGAGGGTAGAGCTGACTGTTGCTTTGGTGGGCAGAGCTCAGTAAAACTTTAATCTGCTTGTCTACTGATGGGTGGGGCTGCGTTCCCTCCCTGTTGGTTGTTTTGGCTTGAGGCGAACCAGCACTGGAGGCTACAGGCTCTTTTCTGGGGCTAACAGTGGACTCTGGGAGGGCTCATGCCAAGGAGGACTTCCCAGAACTTCTGCTGCCAGTGTCCTTGTCCCTGCGGTGAGCCACAACCACCCCCCGCCTCTGGAGGAGACCCTCCAACACTAGCAGGTAGGTCTGGTTCAGTCTCCTCTGGGGTCACTGCTCCTTCCCATGGGTCCTGATGCGCACACTACTTTGTGTGTTCCCCCCAAGAGTGGAGTCTCTTTTTCCCCCAGTCCCGTCGAAGTCCTGCAATCAAATCCCACTAGGCCTCAAAGTCTGATTCTCTGGGCATACCCCTCCCATTGTTGGACCCCCAGGTTGGGAAGCCTGACGTGGGGCTCAGAACTTTCACTCCAGTGGGTGGACTTCTGTGGTATAATTGTTCTGCAGTTTGTGAGTCACCCACCCAGGGGTTATGGGATTTGATTTTATTGTGATTGTGCCCCTCCTACCATCTCACTGTGGCTTCTCCTTTGTCTTTTGTTGTGGGGTATCTTTTTTGGTAAGTTCCAGTGTCTTCCTGTCAATGATTGTTAGCAGTTAGTCATGATTTCAGTGCTCTCATAAGAGGGAGTGCATGTCCCCATATCCTGCCATCTTTTTTTTTTTTTTTTTTTTTTTTTTTGGTATGCGGGCCTCTCGCTGTTGTGGCCTCTCCCGTTGCGGAGCACAGGCTCCGGACGCGCAGGCCCAGCAGCCATGGCTCACGGGCTTAGTTGCTCCGCGGCATGTGGGATCCTCCCGGACCAGGGCACGAACCCGCGTCTCCTGCATCGGCAGGCGGATTCTCAACCACTGCGCCACCAGGGAAGCCCTATCCTGCCATCTTGAACCATTCTCCGGCTCCTTTTTGATATACACCAACTGTGATTTTCCAATCTTGACTATAACTTTATTCCAAAAAATTACCTTTAGAGCCAGACAATATTTATCATTAGTTAGCCATTTCAGCTTAAAATGTACTTACCTGTTTACTTTTCAGTTAGGAACAATACATGGATCTCAACCAGCCACAGGCAGCCACAGGGAGATGGGTGGATGGGGTAGGAGGTGGGCGGGTGGCAGCTAAAGAATGGGTGAATGGAAGTCTGGGAGAGGATGAGACAGGGTCAGACCCCAAGGGAAAGTCTTGTCCAAGCACAGGAAGAGAAAGGTAAATGGAGACATGTTGGCTTGGTTAGCCTGTGTAGTCAGACCCTCTGCGTGAGGAAGAGTCATGGACATGCTCTGTGGGAAGGTTCAATAGTGAACATTGTTATCTGTGTCCTGTGGAGAACTGTGAAAGCAGTGATTTATAATCTGACAAAAATAATTTAAACATATATACGAAGCTCCCATCTGAACCACATATTCCGTCAAGAGGATTTGCAAATGAACGCTGTTGACAATTTTACCACCCTCCTCCATTCAGAGGAGGCTGATGGAAATCTTGTGGTTCTGGAGTTTTAAGGGAGATAATTCAGAAGGCATTCCTCTCTGAAGAGACAATGAGCAGAAAGAAAAAAATCGATTCTATTATGGTCTGATGCTTCCTGTTTCCCAAGGTCTGGAGGGAAGGCATTTTTTCTGGGGAGTTCATGAGTGGAGATTCCAGCTGCTATCTTGGCCACGACCCTGAGGGAAACATGGTCATTCATTCATTTACTTTTTCAATAGTTAATTCATTCTCTCATTCATAACCCTTAAGATTTCTAGATTCTCATAGTCTGATCCCTATACTCATGCAGAGAAACAGTTCAAACAGGAGGGAAGGAAGGAAGGGAGGGAGGGAGAGAGGGAGGGAGGATAGAAAGAGAGAAGGAAGAGGAAAGAGGATTCCCAATTTATATTTAAATGCAATTTTAATTTGGAAGAATTTTTATTTTTCAAAGGTGTTTCTTGAAAGATACCACCAATATCAGAAGTCTCAATAATCATCTTGTACTCCATTTCCTCTCCTTTCTACCAGTTTTCTGAAATCCTGCACTGCTCTTGGATACCTCCTTCTCAAATAGAACACATAAAATGAAACAAATCTAAAACTCTACCTTCTCTATCTTCACATCTCAGCCTCTCCCCATCTCTTTCTCTATCCTCTCCCACTAACTTCCCACAGTCACCTCCCACCTTCTGATTTTTGTTTGTTTGTTCTGCCCAGTTTCCAGATCTAAAGGAGAAAAGCCTAGAAATCTGTTGATGGGAGGGCAGACAGAGGGAGAGGATAGTGGCCTCCCCCACGAGTTAGGTCAGAGGCGGGATGCTCATAAGTGAATGTCTGACACTGTTCCATGTTCACTACATACCCTGGACAAAAGTTTTGAGATTCTATTTTGTGCCAGGCATCATGCCAGGCTCTGTGGACACAAAGGTAGCCAAAGTGCTGTCCCTGCCCTCCAGAAACTGAGCAATCTGCTGCAGCGGTCAGAAAAGCAAACAGCAAATTACAATGCTCTGAGATAAAGTCTCTTCCAGATTTGAGCACAGAACTTTGGGGTGTCTGGAGGTCGGGGGGGAGTGAGTTCCCAGGAGGCATGGGGAGAGCTTCTGAGTTGAGGTAACCTCTGAACCACGGTTATGAGGAGTTAGCCTGGTAGGCGTGGGGACACAGAGGGGAGAGGAATAGAAGGACAGTTCTGCACACAGACATGTGAGGGACCCTGAAGGACAGAGAGATTTCCACTGAGGCCTTCGCATGGCCTTGCTCCCACAACTATCTCTTCTTTTCCATTGTCTCTAGCATATGCCTTTAGCCCCTACTCTCTCCACCTCTCCTAATAAAATCCAAATTGTTCAAACAATGGCTGCTAATCCCCAAGAACAACTCCTCCCTCTTCCTCCTAAAGCCTATAAACACTCCACCCTCCTTCTCCAGTTAGAATCTCTGCCCAGCCTTCTCAGGCCCTGCTACTCTAAAATAAAACAGAGGCTCACAGTAATGGTGCTCTTGCTAGTGGTTGATTTTCTTCCATAGAGCACAGCACAGAGGCAGACCCAGATCTCCCATTTGGGTAACTGTTCTCCAGGTGAGAGAAGAAGGCATCTTGCCACTGCCTTTCCCCACCTGGTTGGTGAGGATGCCATCGGGGACTCTGGCCAAAACCTGCTTACGGTAGTTAGCAAGAGTGTCATCCTGGCTCCTTTAACTGTATGATCTTTATCTGCCTGATTACACAGGAGAGGCTCTTTAATCATCAGCACAATGTATGGCACATGGTAAGTATTCAATGAAAGTTCATTGCCTGGAATTGTAATACTTTGGGAGCTACCAAGGCCTCAGGTTTATTTAGGTGAACAGCACTATGAAAATATACCATCCCCAGAACCTGAAGAAACGTGTATCTTTTCGCTTCCTCTTGCTGTGATAAAGGAACATTACAATAGCAACAAAACTTTTCAAATCAACACAATGTTTTCGTGACAGTGTGCAGTCTCAGCTTATGATTTGTTTTTTGTTTTTTTAGTTTATTAAGAGATGTTAAAAAAAAAAAAGTTACCCACATTTTCCAATTCTGCCACCATCTGGGCAAACAATGTAAATATTTACAAGCAAAGTCTTAAGGTGAAGATGCAGGTTCCACAGTATTTTGAAACCTGATCGTGTTGCTTTTGGCAATGGCCTGTGGTTTCCCTCCATTGTGCTTCCTTACAAAGCCTTTGAACAAGCGTGTGACACACTCAGGGAGCGTTAGCAGATGCTAAAACATTTTATTAGCTGATTTATTAAGCTATTGAGGGTCATTCTTTGAATAATGGAGAGAGGAATCCAGACACAACAGAAGTTAGAGAAATCAGAAATCAACCTTTGGAACAATGGTAGCTAGTCACTTTTTTTCTCTTTGTTAACATACCAAGATAATTTAAAGCAGATCGATGTCTGTGTGAATGCTTATAGCCTTTTTTTTCTTTCCAGTGAGAGAAGGTTCAGGAAAAGTAGAAGAAGAAAAAAAAAAAGGAAAGAAAGAAAGAGAGAGAGAGGAGGGAGGGAGGAAGAGAAAGAGAGTACATTGGTACAGTGCTGTTGGCATATTTACAGGAAATACAAATTTAACTGGAACCTGCTTGTGATTTGTCCCTCTTTAGATCTGCTATTAAGAAGCAACTTTATTTCTACATGCAGCTAAAATTACATAGAAAAACTGAGTCACACGATAACACCCTTATCTAAACATCTTGATAGAAGGAAGATTGCCAAGAAAGGATGGCTTATGGTTTAGGTAGAGTGGGACAGGTCAATATGTGACTGGATTTGAGGGGCACAGGTAAGACATCTCAAAATTTCCTCATCAGATGGCTGGAAGTTAGCATTTATTCTTTCAGGTAATGCATTTACCTTCTCTGGGTCCCATTTTGAGATACAACTGGTCCTGGAAAAGTGAATGGAAGCAAGTCACTCCCCATTTAGTGTGAATGTGTTTTTACTATGTCCTCCTTAGGACAGGCAAACTAAAGGATGATGAGAAAATTGGGACCAGGGAACCAGAGGAGAGCTTGCAGGGTGATCAGATGGCCACTGCTTTCCACCTCTTCCCTGCAATTCTTCAGCGAAGGAAGAGGAGATCAACTACATTTACTTTACTATTTTCCCAGGTTCTGCTGTTGCCGAAGAACATTGCAATCTGACCGTTAATTCACAGAGTGATTTTCATTTACAATATATAAACAATAACATGTTAATAATTGGAAGGAACTCTACTTAACTGACCTTTTAGAATCCCACCAGATTATAAACCATCAAATATCTGATTGAAAACAGTCCACAATCTGGCTTTTCTTAAAATACTAAGTTTTATTTTTAACTTCCTTTTTATTACAAGAGCCACCTTCCACTAATATTCTCAAAGCAAAAAGGCGCTATCAGAGGAAACAGGAAGAAGCAGAAATTTTGTCAGCCAGATTGGCTTAACCTGGACTTTGTTGTGCAAAGTATGGGCTCTAAGAGGCCTGTTCATTTTGTGGGAGCCAAATCAATTGCTTATAAGCCTCTGCCATTTAAAAAGTCATGATGGGCAGTCCATGCTGCTCATTAATACTCAAGCAATTGTTGATATTTGTTCTGGATTTCAACATCTAATTAAATCTGAGTGGCTAGATTTGCATACAATAAGCAATAGAAGTGACTTGCATCCTCAGTCCCACAGGCATAATCAGCGTCACCATACAGTATCATTAAAACTTGCATGCTAATTATAGCTAATCGGTCCCTGTAAATAGAAGGCTTTTCATTCAGGATATAGACTTTCTTTCAAAAGCCCAAATCCTGCTATTCATCTAAAAAGACCCAAGATGCTTAAGTCACCTTAAAAGAAAAATTGTTCAGGAAAGATTCTGTGTGTGTGTGTGTGTGTGTGTGTGTGTGTGTGTGTGTGTGTGTTTCCCCACGATACAAAAAAAATCTGGGTTTCTTTATTGAAAGGATTCAGATCCTCAGTCAAAGCAAAGCAATTTGTTTTAACCTGCTTATTAATTGTACTTGTTGGTAAAATGTGAAATTGCCCAATTAGAAATGAATAAAATAAGCATTCATAATTTGGGGGGATTAAACAAATATTATTAATAGATTAAATACTGGAGTGGCCCTTTTGAAATTGTTCTCTAATTAATCCTAAAGGACCACAGGAAAAGTGAATATTGGACAGCTTTGATACGGAAAACCAAACTGGCCTTCTGCAAAATCAATGCTAAATACTATAAATCTAATGATTAATTGTCAACAGTCAAAAAAAAAGGCTAAAATAAACGCCATATATAAATGGATTACTAGAGCAACACCTCATTTATTTTGTATTTTGAGGTCCCCTGGTTTGCTGCTGCATTAAACTGAGCCTGGAAATTTCTAACCGCGGCAGCTCATACAGCAAGGTCAAGAGTTTGAGGTGTGGTCATTATTTTACCACCACCTTGGAAATAATACTAAAAAAGATTGAATAACCCTGTGGCCCATAGTTTATTACCCACTGGGAAAGCTCAGCTATAAATGAGATTTTAAATTAACAAACATTTCTGGATGTGACTTGTTTTGTAAAAAGAAAATTAATATCAGAGAGAAACGTGAAGCCAAGTAAACAATATATATATGTGTATATATATATATGTGTGTATATATATATATATATATATAGTGTGTGTGTGTGTGTGTGTGTGTGTGTGTGTGTGTGTGTGTGTGTGTGGTACGCGGGCCTCTCACTGTTGCGGCCTCTCCCGTTGCAGAGCACAGGCTCCGGACGCGCAGGCTCAGCGGCCATGGCTCACGGGCCCAGCCCCTCCGCGGCATGTGGGATCCTCCCGGACCGGGGCACGAACCCGTGTCCCCTGCATCGGCAGGCGGACTCTCAACCACTGCGCCTCCAGGGAAGCCCAACAATATATTTTTTAACAGCAGAAATCGTTTGGACAAAAAAGTGTTTCAAGAGAGATTCCATTCCATTTTGCTCCATCCTGGTGCTTTGTCTTCTCTGCCTGCAACCTAAGAAGGAAAGTTGTAGATGATGCTGCATCTTTCAGATGTACCTTGCTCAGCCAGTGAGATGTAGATGGTGATGGCTCCCAGATTACATTTCATGTCTGGGGTAAGAGAGGAAAGGAATGGAAGAGAAAAAAAGAAAACGGGGAGAGAAAAAGCTCCTGGAGTAAAGAAGGGAATTTCATGGGTGTGGCTAATAATTAGAGGCTCTGCTCAGTTTTAGTGACTGGGTGGATCGTGATCTCTATCTTCTGCTTTCATTGTCCTCGGCATTTCCTTCTAAAAGAGCTTTAAGTCACTGACATATGAATTTATGACTTTAAAAACAACTAATATATAACTCCGTGCTAGTACACAGATGATTTGATTTTCTGACTTTTTAAAAACCACCACCACAACAAATACAATAAAGTATCAAGTAAAGATCTCTCATACGTTGGCCCTTGGTCACAGTGATTCATCCGTCCCACAAGTAAATATAAAACTGCTCAAGAAATGGCACTTAGAGTTCACCTATTTCTCCCTTCCTTCTACCTGTCACTGCTTCTCCAACCCCCTCGTCCCCAAAGACTTTGTCTTACTGGACATTTTCTCCTCTTTTATAGAAGGTTTACCTCAGATGTTTTTCTCTCCTCAACTTTCCTTGACTTGGAATCCCACTAGTCTTCCTCTCTCCCACATTCCATTGTGCCTGAATTTTTTTTATTAATAAACAAATATGCAAGACTTAAACAATAAGGCAAAAGATGGGCAGCACAAGGCCACACGGGCAAAGACTCACTGAAGAATCATCTAGGAGAATGTGCTTTGCTCAACTCACTGATTACTACTGTGAAAAGATCGCAAACATAGTGAGGTTACATACTAATTTGTAGGTTTTTATTCAGGAGAGACACAATGTATATCTGGGAAAAATGATAATTCTAAAAAGTATGCTTTATTGCTCTGTAGGAAATTAACTACTTTTATATCTAACCAAGCAATCTTATCTTAATATTCCTTTATTAAGTTGCCTATAAATATCTAGCTCCACGAATGCTCTTGGAATTGGTCCTACCATCTTGCTGGTTCTCTCATTAACTAATGAGGTGAACAAAATCTTTGACACTTTAATATTTATGTGAAGATCATAGTTTTAACGTTTTGAATATTATACTTTGGCAGAATCAATTTTATTTACATACTTTTATTACTTATATTGTTTAATTAACTGGCTTTACTTTTCAGTTATACAGTTGACCCTCCATCCCAAGGGTTCTGCATCTGCAGATTCTACCAATCGTGGATCAAAAATATTTGAAAAAAAATTACATAAAGTTCCAATGAACAAAACTTAAATTTGACATGAGCAGGCAAATATTTGTATAATATTTACCTTGTATTTACAACTACTTACATGGCATTTACATTGTATTGGGTATTATAAGTAACCTAGATACGATTTAAAGTATATGGAAGGATGTGTGTCGGTTATATGGCATTTTATGTAAGGGAGGTGAGTATCGGTGGATTTTGTTATCTGTCGGGGGGTAATGAAACCAGTCCCCCTTGGATAGCAAGGGACAACGTACTGTGAAATTTTCAGAACCAAAGCCATTTATTTCTAGATCTGCAGTACCCAGCATGGGTTCCTGGCACTTAATAGGTAGGTTCTCAATAAATGCTGTTTGTGCATTGTTGAATTCAATATCATGACCACACTCATAAACCACTGGAGCACAGTCAGCTACATTTGGTCCCAGAGGCTTATATTTGTCTTTCCTTAGTTTGGCATCTGTGCTACTAGATAGACTTTATTTTAACTCATGTTATATGACATAAAATGAGTCATAACCTGTCTCACCTGGTATTTCACATATATGTACATCCTAAGAAATATTCAGATGTGCAGTGCAGGCAGGTTTTCTTTTATCCCCTATATGTAATAAAATACATATATATATACACACATATATATGTACTTTTTACTAAGTATAAGTTTAGATATATAATTAGATATATATAAAATATCTACATTCTAGTCGAGAGTAGGAAAATTAACTAAAAGAAAGAAAAGAGGCCACATTGTCGTCTGCAGTATGGTTTCCACAAATTCTCCCTACATAAAAGCTGTTAATTCAATAATAAAACTTGAATTTACTTTTTAGTGTTAAAAGCTGCTGAAGGCTTGTTCCCAACCTCCCTAGGCCAGAGGCCAATAAATTATAGTACTGAATATGAGATTGAAAAAAAGTAAAGACAAGAAAAGCAAACATTGACAGCAGTAACCAAAATAGGTTTCAAATATTGTTAGGGAATTTCTGTCATTTCAAAATAAATCCAAGTCTACAATATCCATGTCACGTCACTAAAAATTCCATGGTTAATGAGGCTTCAAAACCCTTGTTTGATCAGTTTCTCATATCCTCTTACCATACATAATTCTTAGAAAGGATTTTTGCTGGCCAGAACAAGTATTTTATTATTCAATTGGTTTAAATTACTATAAACAGCCAGAAGTTTTAAATAATGGATCAAATTCATTTTTTCCCAGTTTGCTACTACACAATTAGGACCTTTGATCTTTTTTACTATTCTCCAATCACTAGACTACAGATGTAAAATAATACACATTTTATTTTAGATACTAATTATATACTTCATACTTGCTCAATAACTTTATCTTCCATGCATTCCACTCCAAATTCCAATGTCTCAGACTATTTACTTCAATAGTATAGCTCAAGTACTCCAGAAGAACTTTTCTAAAAGTATGGATAAAATCCCCAAACATTCTAAAATTCATGGTTAAAAAAAAAACAAAAGCAAAAACGTTGCATCCAAGCAGCATTACTTTATAAATTCAAAAATTCAAATTCAAAAAACGTGATTAAGGGCTGTGAAAAACTCAATATAATAATGCAAATAAAATATTAATAAAGGAGAAAAAAACAACTAGTACTACTTTGAGAACTAAAAAGCTCTTTGATTCACTTTCTACTAAAATTGACCAACCCATCATTTGCAATAAAGTAACGCGAATGATCAGTGAGTCAACAATGTTGCTTACATGACATTAAGAAGCCAACAAAGAATTAAGAAAAAAACAAGTGGGTTCTGCCTAAGCACAAAACACGCGTGCACAAGTCAGTTTCTCAGGCTCCCACTTAACTTTTAGTGACTGTCGACTCATAATTCCAGTTATCATGTTTCCCATTCCATAGCATATAGAAATGCCAAATCATAAAGGCAAGCGAGAAAGCAAACCAATATACTTTCTTGTCCTTGTACTATGCAATTCTGAAATCAAACATACTTGCCTGTTTTAATATTGGAGCCAGGCAAAAATAACAACTTCTTACTCCAGGAAATATGTGTTCTTCTAAAACATAACCATGAACCAACTGAAATAGCCTGCTTATTAATACCAACAGCTTGATCATCAAGGCTTGCTTTAGATCTGTCCCTTCACTGTGCCCACCAGTCCAAAGCTATTATGCATT
Organism: Kogia breviceps; assembly: GCF_026419965.1. Classification (NCBI taxonomy): domain Eukaryota; kingdom Metazoa; phylum Chordata; class Mammalia; order Artiodactyla; family Physeteridae; genus Kogia; species Kogia breviceps. The sequence continues at coordinate 34,387,119 of NC_081323.1, forward strand.
AACCTCTGCAAAACCACAGCCACTTCCATGCCTTGTAAGACCCATCTTAAAATCACCCAGTTCATACCTTACACTATACATAAACTCCCTGAATTTCCTCATTTGAAGCACTACCAAGACTATCAAGGTTATGGTCTCTCATCTTACAATAGGTTTAATAAACCCAGCTGTGCTTGATCAATAGATATTTCTGGTGGATTTTTGGAAGACTGACAGTCCAAACAGGTACTCTGATAAGGAGAAGTAGCAACCACTGTGACGGGAGACATCTAAAACTTTACCAACCAAGCACAGGAACTTAAAAATACATAACAGTCCATGTGAACAATAGTCCTCTTTATTTCAGTAAACTCTCATAATGTACCTATACTAGAAGACAGAATAAAAATGAAGTTCATAGTGATGAATGATTGAGTCATTAATATAATCTTAAATCATCTTCAATATAATCTGTATAAGAAGACAGGGAAATGTATAATATATTTTACAGAGAGTTCTACCAAAATTAAATAATATTTAAAAAGTTTTGTCAAGTACCCAAATATCAAATAATATTCTAAAAGTTTTGTCAAGTCCAGGTTTTGGCTCGACTGTCCAGGTGATGTATTCTCAGGAGCTCCAGTCAGCTGAGGTACCACCATACTGTGTTCAATCAACTACCAGGTTCTGAACTGCAAAGGAATGCTGTATCTTGGCCCTAAATTCAAGGTGCAATTCAAAGAATTCATGTTTTACAGTTGGTGAGTTAAGTCCATAGTCTTTGTAACCAGGCAGAATAGAATTCTATCTTTAGCTTTACAATTTTCTAGACATGCAACCCTCAGCAAGTTAGTTAACTGTTCTGACCCTCAATTTCTTTGTCTGTTGAAAAAGAAAAAAGAGAGAGAGGTCTGGCTCAAGATGGCAAAAGAGGAAGATCCTGAGCACACCTCCCCCCAAAGATACACCAAAACTACAACTACGAATAAAACAACTATCTCTGAGAATAACTTGAAGAGCAGCAGAACATATTTTCTACAGCTAAGGATACAGACGAAAGGCCATAATGAGATGGGTGGGAGGGACAGACACACAGTCTAGTCAGATCCCACACCCTGGTACAGCAACCCACAAAGTGGGAGACATGATCATCATGGAGTTCTCCACTGAGGAGTAAGGGGTCCAAGCCCCACCTTGGACTCCCCAGCCTGGGGAAACTGCACTGGGAAGACAAGTTCCCTTAATGTCTGGATTTGAAAAGCAGCTGGGTTTACATCCAGGAGGGATGGCAGGCTGTGGGAAACTGAGGTTCTGTTCTTGGAGAGCTTGTGCAGAAACTCACTCCCTCCAAGTCCCTGTGCAGAGGCAGTAGCTTGAAAAATAAGAAGGACATTCATTGACTAATTTTAGGGCATGTGCAGGAGAGACAGATGTTTAGTGGAACTTTCTGCATGGATGGAAGTGATAGCAAACACCATTTTTTTTTTTTTTTTCACTCTCCTTCCACCTAGCTCGCCTGGCACTGGTGGGTACCATTTCTATATCAACCTAGCTAACACTGAGTTCCCCTGAGGACTCACCTCACACAACCCACCTTCCCCAGCTGGCCCCTCCAAAGTGGCTCCTGCCCCACCCCACTTGGCGGATGGCCCTGGCTGGTATCGGCACTATTCTGTAGCAGCTCCCATTCCAGGGGGCCAGCCCCTCATATCAGCACACCCATAGCAGTCATGGCCATATCTCTCAATCACCTTAGCTGGGGACCATCCCCACCCATCATGGCATCTAAAGCAGTTACAGACAAGCCACACAGGTAGACAGGTCGTGGGCCATCCCTGCCCACCAGTGTGTTTGCAGCAATCATGGCCCAACCACACAGAAGGGTGCTTGCAGCCCAAACAGGGGACACCTGTGGAGCACCTGGCTCTGGTGACCAGTGGGGGATCATGCCACTGAGCCCCAAAGGACACCATCTACATAAGGCTACTTTTCCAAGACCAGGTGATGTAGCTGATATACTTAACACACAGAAACAAAACATAGAGAATTAGGCAAAAAGAGTAGACAAAGAGACACCTGCTAAAGAAGAAAAAGATAAAATAATTTAAGAATTAAATGAAATGGAGATAAGCAATTTACCAGAAAAGTGTTCAAAATAATAGTCATAAAGATGTTCACCAAACTCAGAAGAAGAAGGGATAAACTCAGTGAGAACTTCAATGAAGAGACAGAAAAATATGAAAGAGAACAAATCAGAACTGAAGAATGCAATAACTGAAATGGGAAATATACTAGAGAAAATCAATGGTAGATGAGAGGATGCAGGATGCAGAATAATGGATCAGCAACCCAGAAGACAGGGTAGTGGAAATCACCCAACCAGATTTAGAAAATGAGGATTAAAAAAAAAGAATTTAGGGCTTCCCTGGTGGCGCAGTGGTTGAGAATCCGCCTGCCGATGCAGGGGACACGGGTTCGTGCCCTGGTCCGGGAAGATCCCACATGCCGCGGAGCAACTAAGCCCGTGAGCCATGGCCGCTGAGCCTGTGCGTCCGGAGCCTGTGCTCCGCAACGGGAGAGGCCACAACAGTGAGAGGCCCGCATACCGCAAAAAAAAAAAAAAAAAAAAAAAAAAGAATTTAAAAAATGAGGATAGTTTAAAGGATCTCTGAGACATCAAGTGAACTAACATTCACATTATAGGGTTTCCAGAAGGAGGGGGGAGAGAGAGAAAGGGACAGAAAAACTATTTCAGGAAATAATGGCTGAAAACTTCCCTAACCTGGTGAAAGAAACAGACATCCAAGTCCAGGAACACAAAGAGTCCCAAACAAGGTGAATCTAAGAGACCCACACCAAGACATACTGTGATTAAAATGTCAAAAGTTAAAGAGAGAATCTTAGAAGCAGCAAGAAAAAAAACCAACTAGTTATATACATGAGAACCCCCAATCTGCTGATTTTTTAGCAGATACTTTATGTGCTAGGAGGGACTACATCAAACTAAAAAGATTCTGCACAGTCAAGGAAACAATCAACAAAACAAAAGGCAATCTACTGAATGCAAATGATATATCTGATGAGAAGTTAATATCCAAAATATATAAAGAACTCATACAACTCAACATTGAAAAAAAGCAATCTGATTAAAAAATGGACAAAGGCCCTGAATAGACATTTTTCCAAAGAAGATGTACAGTTGGCCAACGGACACATGAAAAGAAGTTCAATATCACTAATCATCAGAAAAATGTGAATCAAAACCCAAGTGAGATACCATCTCATGTCTGTCATCAAAATGTTATCATCAAAATGACAACAAATAACAAGTGTTGATGAGGATGTGGAGAAAAGGGAACCCTTGTGTGTTATTCATGGGAATGTATATTGATGCAGCCCCAATGCAAAACAGTAAGGAGGGTTCTAAAAAGTTAAAAAATAGAACTACCATAAGATACATCAATGCCACTTCTGGGTATTTATACAAAGAAAACAGAAACACTAATTTGAAAAGATATATCCACTCCCATGTTCATTGTAACACTGTTTATAACATCTAACATATGGAAGAAACCTAAGTGTCCACTGATAGATAAATGGGTAAAGAAGATGTGGTGTGTATATATATATATATATATATACACACACACACATATATATGTGTGTATACATATATATATACATACACACACACATACATACACATACACATACATACACACATACACACAGTAGAATACTACTCAGTCATACAAAATGATATCTTGCCACTTTTGACAACATGGGTGGACCTAGAGGGTATTACGCTAAGTGAAACAAGGCAGAAAGAGAAATTCAAATATTGTATGATTTCACTTATATGTGGAATCTAAAAAACAAAATGATCAAATATAACAAAACTGAAACAGACTCATAGATACAGAGAACAAATTGGTAGTCACCAGAGGGGTGGGCAGTGGAGTGTTGAGCAAAATAGGTGAAGGGGATTAAGAGCTACAAACTTTCAGTTGTAAAATAATTAAGTCACAGGGATACAATGAATATAGTCAATAATATTGTAATAATATTGTAATAACTTTGTATGGTGACAGATATTTACTAACTAGACTTACAGTGGTGATCAATTCATAATATATACAAATATAGATTAACAATGTTATACACCCGAAACTAATATAATATTGTATGTCAACTATAATTTTTTAAAAAATACCAACCTCACAGAGCTATTGTGATGATTACAATGTAGAGTACTTAGCACCTTGTTTGTTGATGATGAAGAAATTTATTTTTTTTAAATAAATATATTTATTTTTATTTATTTATTTTTGGCTGCATTGGGCTTTCTCTAGTTGCAGCGAGCAGGGGCTACTCTTCATTGCGGTGCACAGGCTTCTCATTGCAGTGGCTTCTCTTGTTGCTGAGCATGGGCTCTAGGTATGCGGGCTTCAGTAATTGTGGCTCGCGGGCTCTAGAGCATGGGCTCAGTAGTTGTGGCACATGGGCTTAGTTGCTCCATGGCATGTGAGATCTTCCCAGACCAGGGCTTGAACCCGTGTCCCCTTCATTGACAGGAGGATTCTTAACCACTGAGCCACCAGGGAAGTCCCAAGAAACTTATTAATACATATATTAGCAGGTACTGTCATAAGTATTTGACATGTATGAACTAATTTAACTACTGCGATTCTACCTGCGGTAAAAATCTATTAGTTTCCCTGGTCTACAGATGAGAAGAATGAGGCTCAGGATATGAAATCCCTTGCTGCAGTGACACAGTCAGCAAATGGAGAGCTGAGACTCAAATCCAGGCAGTTTGCTCCACAGTCCCACTCATCCCAATCGTGCTGCTAAGCAATGAATGATGTCAAAACTGCAGACAATGAAAGTTTCAAGAAATCGCATCGCATTTGAATATCCACCAAGTGATTAATGATTCTACCTGACGCATCTTGATTTTTCTTTACGATGAAAAGTCCTGGAGATAGTTAATGGAATCTGTACTGTTTACCACTTTTTTGAACGGAAGGAAAAACTTAATCAATTACCTCTTAACCTGGCAAAAGCCCATTCTTTTGCCCCACAAGGCACAGAGAGATAAACCATATAACCAGGTTAAAACTGTACATTGATGTTTGTGTTAACTATCTTGTTTCCTTGCAGGTGGAAGAAACATTTTTTAAAAAAGCATTCACCCATGTTGGAACTAACGGAATGGGAGTATGATTGAAAAAAGAATACTGTTAGAGTCCTGTAAGTCATATCAAGGAAAATTTATCTGTGGATGGTACAGGATGGAGGATAGAGTGATCAATAAAATTTGAAGATAAGATTACCTTTGCGAATAAAATCACATAAAATGAACCTAAAATAAATGAAATTAGCCCTTTATAAAACAAAACAATCCAAACTAAGCTATAGCCTTTGCCTGGGCAGCTAAGGAATTTGAAGTAATAATCAAATTCTAATTATGGTGAATAGCGTGTGGCTATAGCCTCAGCAATTTTTTTTTTTTTTTTTTTTTTTTACTCTGTGGGAATAAAGATTGCAACCTTCAGCATGCAAAAGGAATCTAGAGTGTAAGACTGCATCAGTTTTGTACAGCATTCTACAGTGTTGTGCCAGGGGAAGGGATGGCCTCACCCATGGTTACGAGTGTCCAGCCCAGGGGACGTCCGCAGTTACAGTTCAGGCGGTAACTTCCATGCTCACAACTCATGTGAGTGTTCGCTGGCTTACAAATAGTTGGAAGCACTTTCTTGCATTGTAGTTAACCTGATCATAATTTAGCTTTGCACACAGATTAGACATTGTGAAATAATATTATCTCACAAACCTAAAGTTGCTGGAGCTGCTGTATAGCCAAGTTTCTTATTATAAATCAACAAATCAATCTTCTGGCCTACAGACCAGGGGTCAAGAAACTTTCACCACAAAAGATCAGATAGTAAATATCTTAGGTTTGTGGATCTTGCAGTCTCAGTTCCAACTACTCAATTTTGCTATCGTTGTGCAAAAGCAGCCAAAAACAATACATGAACAAATGGGCATGGCTGTTTTCCAAGAAAACTTTATTTACACAAACAGGCAATGGGCCAGACTTGACCCACAGGCTATTATTTGGCCAAGCTCTGCTACAGACCATCAGGATCTTGTGACAGTGCGGTTGGCAGAGTACTGGCCTCGAAAAGACATTCATGTCCAGCCCCCAGAACCTGTGAATATGTCACCTTACATGGCAAAAAGGGCTTTGCTGATGTGATTAAGTCAATGATTTGGAGACAGGAAGATTATCCTAGATTATTCGGGTGGGTCTAATGCAATCACAAGGGTCCTAATGGAAAAGATGGAGGCAGGAAAGTTAGATTGAGAGAGGGAAACGTAAGGATAGAAGCAGAAGTTAGAGTGATGAGGCCTTAGAAGCTGGAAAAGGCAACAGACAGATTGCCCTCTAGAGCCCCCAGAAGGAATTCTAAGCCCTGCCAACATGTTGATTATAGCCTAGTTAGACCCATTTTAAACTTCAGAACTCCAGATACGTAAGGTAATAAATTCATGTGGTTGTAAGCCGCAAAGTTTGTAGTAATTAGTCACAGCAGCAGGAGGAAACTAATACATTGGGTTAGCATGGGTCTGACTAGGCCTCTGCAAATTCGGAATATGTGAGAGCTTGTCTACGTCTGCTTGGTTAAGCTTTAACTATGTTTCTAGAATCTTTGCCCTGTGTTATTTACAAGTTAGGTTTGAAAGGCAGAGGTGAAGTAGCAGCCATGGCAATCTGAAGGTTGTAATGGTGAGATGCAGTTACAAACTAGCACAGAGGGGCCCATAAGTTCCAGGTTGCTGTCACTCTCCATCAGTTCCTGAGCCACTTGACCCATCATGACCCCAGGACAACCACAGATGCTTAATGGTGGTCCTACAGGGGTGACAGTCACATAGAAGCCCAGCTTCCCATGGGATTCCTACAAACCTCTTCACCATCCTATTCTGGTGACTGGACATGCTTGGCTTATCAGAGTAACTGGTTTGTGACTCCTCTGAGCCTTCAACTTCCCTCAGGGATCTTCATTTTCCCAGATGCTCCCACATGGTTTAAGTTCTAATTCCTATATAAATCCCTTACACCATAGTGTATAATGGCTCTGCTTCCATGACTGATTCCTGACTGGTACAAGATACCTTAACAAGAGCAAATGTTGGACCCATAGATCCAGAGAGAGTATGTGTTGACCATGTCAAAGTGACACCATGTGTGAGACAGGCCGTGGGGAGCAGCCAGCCTCTCCAGAGAGCATCCTTCTCTGTGACTCTGGCTACAATGGCCTGTAGCGATAAGTCTATAAGTTCACATGCAAGAGTATTGGGCGGAAGGGGAAACAGGGATCTGGATCCAATCTCAGCTCTACCAGTGATGCCGGGCAAGTTCCTTAATTGTTCCAATGATGTTTGCATGTCCAAAAAACGAAGGAGTGAGTGGTAGGTAGACTTTTCACAAATATTTGGTACCTTTTCCCTGAGGAAAGATCATACTTTCTTGTTTCCCTGTCCTAGTAAACGTAGGTAGGGCCATATGACTGGTTCTAGTTAATGAAATGTGAGGGTAAGTGATGTGCAGAAGCTTTAAGAACTGTCTTCTCTCTTTCACTTCTGCTGTGGTGACAGGCATTGTTCTAGTGAGAGGCACCCATGTCAGCCAGGTCCCGAAGATGAGGTTTCAGGGGAGCTGCAGCCACCCATGATGAACACGCATACTGGATGAGAACTAACCACGTGTAGCTGTAATCCACCAACATGCTGGGAGTCACCTAACCATGACCCAGGCAATCCTGACTGTCTCAGGACTGAACTAAATGTTCCTTCTAGGTGATCTCAAACACTCTGATTTGTAGCAAACTTCAAGATAAGTTTTTAGATTAGCAGTATATATGTAATTTCATTTTTCAAAATGCCCATAGACATAAAACAGAAGCCTAGTATAACTGCTTAAAATTAATTCTCAGAAATATATACAATAAAATAATCTTTACATTAGTCCTTTATTTACATGGTGCCTGAAATCTACATAATATAGAAATCTACATAATACCTCAAATGACTGAATCTTGAAATAAGAGACTGAATTGACAAAGTTAGTCAGGGCTGCACAGACACCATTCATGAAACCTCTTACAAAAGACTAGCTAATTCTTTTTCCTTTCTACTGTCTTCTTAATATCACTTCCTGCTTTGAGCTGAAGAATTCATACTTGGGGCTTATCAACCTCAAACAGTAACAATTCAGAGACATTTAATTAACTGTGTACTGGGTAGTTGTATTTTTTAGGTTGTTACCTGTAACTTTCTTAATTTAAAAATTTATAGTAGTATCTTGATACCTAAGACTCAATCTATTAAATTGAAAACAATAGCAGACTAGCACTAACTTTTTTTTTTTTAATAGTCACTTGGAAACAAAGATGGTAAAAAAGAAAACAAGATAGGAGGAAGGGAGGGAAAAGGATGAAATGTTTAAAATATCACTGAGAATAAGGAAACTACGTGCAAATGCAACTTTTCCCAACCTTCGCAAAGAACGTCTCCTCTAAAGTTGGTGTTGACATTCCATTTTACTCCAAAGACCTTCATTAAGGGTTACAGAAGACACAATTTGTTTTATGTTCTTTCTTGTTGTTGTTTTCCCCCTTCTCATCCTAAAATGCTCAGTAGTGCCAAGTGTGCTACCATTTCATTGAACAGCATGTTGTAAAACAATGCACTTCATGTATATTCAGTGAGAGTTCGCACTAGGAAACATTTAAGTCTGAGGTTTTCTAACCAAGGAATGAACAAAGACATGGCATTATTGTTGATCTAACTTCGTCAATTTCCAGCAAATGAAAACATGGCAGCTTTTAACTGGCAGGGGAATCTATTTTGAGGTGGTTAAGTAAACATAACTTTGGATATTGTACTCAGCCCTGTTTTGACCCCTACTCCTTATTTCAGAAACCTGAAATAGTTCCTGATTTCTTTCCAGCTGAAAATTAAAACTCCAATTTCTTCTCTCCCTTACCTAAATGCCTTCAGTTCTCACAAAGTAGGAAATTTTCTCACTTTCTGTGGGAAAAATTGTTTCTCACAATCTCTTTAAAATAATCATCAGGTCTTGATACTTACAAACGAAACTTTTATACATTAATCATTCATTTATTCATTCCACACTCATTCTACATTTACTGACTGATTGCTATGGGTCAGGCAATATGCCCAATAATGGATGTTAGTGGTGAGTGAGACAGACCCTGTCCCTACCCTCATGGAGCTTGTGGTCCAGGGAAGAAGAAATATTCAAATAATCATACAAAGATAAATGTAAAACTTTTCCCTGAGGAAGATGACTAGATGTAGACGGTAGATAACCCAGGTGAAGCGGGAGGGAAGATCTTTCAAGACAGAGAGGGTGGCATATGCAAGGGTCCTGTGGCATATGCAAAGACATCATGACATAAAATGTTTAAAATATGAACAAGAAGGAAAAGAGTAAAGGTTCCTTCTTATATTCTTACATTCATTCTTATATTTACCTTCATCCTTTGATTCATTAACTTACCGTTTCGGGAGAAACTATAATACCATGTTAGGCATTCATGATAATCAACCATAAATTAAATTAACATGATCCCAATAAAAACACCATGAAGGTCAGAGTAAACAAAAAGCCGATACCAATGGAGCTCACTGAAATCATGGACTAGTGTGGCAGACAGACAAGGGAATCACTGGTGGGAGAAAGCACAAATGGTGCCCCACATTCTGTGCATAGGATGCTATGTGGACACATGGGCATCTAAATCCTGCCTCGGGCAGAAAGCACCAGTCAGGGGACTCTTGTCCTAGCCAAAGTGTTCCTGAAGCTGAGTCGTGGAGGGCTAGTTGAAGCAGGTGGGAGACTAAGAAACATAATCTTGGCAGAAGAGTTCATGCTATGGCATAGAGGCCTGATGACCTTCTCAGACCTTCTATGGTGTGAAAAATTTGAATATGAAGTAGGGGTAGATGAGTAAGAGGTTGTCAAGAGCCTTATGAGAAAAGCCTAAGGTAGGGGTTCCCAAATGTTTCAGCTCACAGCACCCTTAGTGTTTCAGTCATTTCTTCATGCTTCCCTTAGGCAAAAAGAAATGCCTAAGGGCTTCCTTTCTTCAATAGCTGGGTGCAAACAATGTAAGTATTGTACTAACAACTCAGTAGCCATTTGAAAAAGTAATAGGCATAAAGTGAAAGGAAACATAATACTTTGATTTCACTCTTAAATAACCATAATTATTTGCTAATGGAATGGGGCTCCTGTTGGTACAGCACAAGTCCTTAAACCTTGGAACTGGTTTGGACTCTGCGACCCACATTTCCTTTCCACATGATTTTTCACTCAGTGTTTCTTTTTAAATCACAATAATAGTCAAAACCCAGCTTGGTAACCATAAGTTGGTTTTCTACATACACCTGAAGCTAACACAACATTATAAATCAACTATATTTCAAAAAATTTTTTTTTAATTTTAAAAAAAATTAAAAATAAAATTTACTTTAAAAAACCAGCTTGGGAGTAACACGGCATCATAAAAAGGAATGTTGCATAATTTTGAAACTGTGCATTATCTTGAACCTCATAGTCTACATGGTGCCCAATAGATGTTGATTATCTGTATTTCTTTCCAAATGTTAAAGTATCCTGCCCCACCCCTGTGAGTTTTCTATGCTGTCCTGGGTGCCTGGGGCATCAAACTTGCCTATAGTTTAGGAAGCACAGGCTAAGGGAATTGGGCTTCATCCTGGAAAGTATGGAGACTCTTAAGGGTTCTAATTAAAGGGAAGGGAGGTATGCAATGGTCAGGTGTGTGTGTGTGTGTGTGTGTGTGTGTGTGTGTGTGTGTGTGTGTGCATTAAAGATGACTCTGGCAGGATATGTAAAAATCTAAAGTAAAACTTAAAAAAATTAAAACTTCAAGGAGACAGCTCAGTGGTTCAGCTGAGAAGTAATGGGAAATGGCAGCTGGGATGGAGCAGAGTGGACAGTGAGGCACAGGCTCTCGGATGCCTCCCTGCCCCTGGCTGTCCCAGACGTCCTCTGAAGATCATTTCCATCCACTCTGATGGCTTCTGAGTCTCTGTCTGAGGCTGGTCTCTGGCTACAGGAGGTACTCACTGTGTGAGGGGTAAAGGGTAGCAGAATATGCCACCCCAAAATAAGACGATAGGAGGTCAGGGCATGCCAGCCCAAAATACGTCACTTTGGTATATTGATTGTTTTGAGTTGTCTGCACTTTAAAAACAGCAAATGCAGGGAGAGCCTTTCTCTGACATTCCTTATCTGCCTAAAGAGAGATCCTCCAAAGAAACTCAAGTGTCATCGACCCCCGCCCTGGGAGTGTCATCAACCAGTGAGGATTGACCCTTATTACAGGACAAGACCTGAAATTGACACCACTGGCAGACAAACTCTGTCACAAACTATTATCTCTCGCACCTAGTCTTCTAAGGTCTGTTCATCTTTCCCCAAAATCGTTTACTCTCCCCTAAGAGACATACGTACACCCACTTCTTCCTCTATTAAGATGGTACTTACGCTTGATTTCTAAGCCACTTCTTTGAGTCACTCTCTGGGTAATTCCCATGTATATATGGAGTATATGTGTTAATAAACTTTTGTTTATTTTTCTCTTGTTAATATGTTTTTTTATTACAGGGGTCTCAGCCAAGAACTCTGAAGGGTAATTTTCTTCTCCTAAAGGGGCAACCTCAAACAAGAAGGGGTGGCAGGTTTGGTAGATAAATACCCCAGCTTCCTTGTCATTGGTGGGACAATTCTTCCTTGTCATTGGTGGGTTCTACGTGGTTTCTCAGAGAATCCACAGCTAGACTGCTTATTGACACACCCTTTATAGGTTTTCTTCCTTCCCATCTCATTTCCCAGCTCCCTCATGGTGCTTTCTGGGAAATATAAACTCCCCAATAAATTCCTTGAACCCAGATACTTGTCTCAGAGTCTGCTTTACAGAGAACACAATCTAAGACAGAAGGATATGAGAGACATTAGGGAGGTCAAACGTGCTGCAATCGATGCGATGACTCACTGAAAGGAGAGAAGAGAAGGAGAGAAAAATCTAGAACAGTTCCTGGATTTCTGGCTGCATCTCAGGGCTCATGTCAGTGACACTCACAAAGGCATTGGCTAGAGAAGTTCAAGAAGCTTATCCTAGACACACTGAGACTGAGTGGGCTGTGAGACACGCAATGGAATTTTCCTTCCGTAGTTGGATATTTGGTTACGGAGCTCAAGAAAAGGTCTTAGCTGGAACTGTGATTTGGGAATCAGGGACATGTAAGCAGTAATTGAAGCCCAATCACCAGCAAAGTGTTAGGGTTTGACTGATGCAGGTAAGGAAAGACATACTGCTGTCCATGAAGAGCAGAGGGTGAATTAGTGAAGCCACAGAGGGCTTAAGCCAGAGAGGTGGTCACAGAGACTCCTAAGAAGGAACGGCCCAGTAGGAAGGAAGAGAAGAGAGGAGAAAGTTGTTCTGGAAGCTAAGAAAGGCCAGACTACTAAAGGAATGGTCCTGGTGGCAAGTACTGCAGTGAGCTCAAGTTATGTAAGGGTAAAAAGGGCAGGGAAGACTGTGTGATAATCACACCTGGGAAGTTGCTGAGAGCAGCCCTGAGGGAGAGTTTGGAGGAGACACACCTTGGTGGCCTAGAGGAATGAACTGACCTCAATTCTGGCTCTGCCTGGAGCCCTAGGGTGAGCTCACATCCTTCCTCATTTAAACAAGCAAGTGACAGCATGTGAAACCCTCAGAGGGCGGTGCCTGCAGTCCATTCAGTAGCTGTAGACTTTGCTACAAAGGTTCCAAAGAGAATATTGTTTTTGTTGTTGTTTTGTTTTTTTAAGTCTCAAAAAGGCTCTTCTGGTATCAGGTGAGCAGTCACACAGGCAGGGCACTGTGACCAGGGGTACAAAGAAATGGAGAAGAACCAAATGAAGCTTCTGTCCATCAGGGCTTTTCAGCCCAGTAGGGCAGTTATTATACAACTGGTACTAACATGTAAAGTAGATAGTGGCAGATTCCAGCAAAAAGCTCCATTTCTCGACATCTCTCCTGTGCTTTCCATTCTTTAAAATAATGTTTTTTGTGAGTTTATAACTCTTCCATAAAGCGCTTCACAGCGAGCGTCCTGAGTGGCATTAACTGTCTCTGTGACTTTTCCCATGACTGGACATAAAGATGATTTTCATGCAAACCTTCTTTTTCCAGTTACAAACACCGAGCCCTGTGTTCTTCTCTATGCAGTGGATTCCTGTATGTGATTTAGATTCTATAGCATTTTCCAGTTTTATTTGGTTCTTACAACAATCTTCTGATATAGGCAGGGCAGGGGTTTTTTTTTTAATTACTTTTTTATTCCTATACCATAAAATTCACCATTTTAAAGTATGCAATTCAGTGGGTTTTTTAAAAATCATTTTCACAGGTTGTGCAAGCATCATCATCATCATCTAATTCCAGAACATTTTCATCACTCCAAAAGGAAGCTCCATGCCCATTAGAAGTTACTTCTCATTCCTCCCTCATCCTCTATCCCCAACCCCTGGCAGCCATTAATCTTCTTTCCGTCTCTATGGATTTGCCTGTTCTGGACATTTCATATAAATGGAATCACAAGACGTGGCCTTTTGTGACTGGCTTCTTTCCTTTAGCACAGCATTTTCAAGGTTCAGCCATGTCACAGTCTGTAACAGTATTTCATTCGTTTTATTGTTGAATAATATTCCATTGTATGGATGGACCATAATTGTTTATCCATTCATTAACTGATGGGCATTTGGGTTGTTTCCACTTTGGGGCTATTTAAATAACGTCACTATGAACATTAGCGTACACGTTTTTATGTGGACATACGTTTCCAACTTTCTTGGGTAGATGGCCATGAGTGGAATGGCTGGGTCATATAGCAACTCTATGTTTAACTTTTGGAAACTGCCAGACTGTTTTCCACGTCAAATGTATCATTTTACATTCTGACTGCAATGTATGAGGTTTCCAATTTCTCCACGTCCTCACTACCACTTCTTATTTTCCATTGATATGATTAAAGGCAGATTTTATTATCCCCACTTCACGGAAAAAGAAGGATGGGACTACACAGCAATTAATTAGAAAAGCCAGGACTGAAATATTAGTTTTCAAATTCTTAGGCCAGCTTTCCTCCTGTGATACCACAAAGTCATTTTGAAACCATATAAACATTAAGATGTTATAAAGGCATAGAGTGATGCTCTTAAAAAAAACTCAGGTGTGATAACTCAGGGAGTGATGTGAATTTTACAACATGCACATACACACACGTGTGTGTACACACTACACGCACATTCACATCCACAGATGTGCACCCCATTCATTATGTTACTGGTTTAACGATGTACTCAACAGAATACCAATATACCAATGAGAAGCTTTCCAAAAAGCTGAACATAAATTACAGTAATAACTTGGATGATGAGAGAAGAGGATTTGTTAGCATTAAAAGTATGTCTTTGTAGTTCTTCAGATTGACTTATGATGTGATTTTAGCCTGTGGTCTCCAAGATCTGGACATTTTACTCAGGTGTGATATTTGCCATCAGATCAGGATTATTTTACAAGGAGGTACAGATTGCCTAAAGCTGAAGTATCCAAGTCTTCAAACTTCTTAAATTGTCCCAAAGCACAGTATTTTAAAATTTCCCCTATAGTATAGGTCCTTATAAAAATACATATTTGAAGTGTGGACCTTCATTTGATTATTATTTAAGCCCAAATTGTCAAAATCAGAGATGCTGTCATACAGGTTGTGTGAACAGAACAATAAAATCGACAGTGCCTGGCCCCTAAATTAGTCCCTGACATTTATTTCTCTAACAGAAATAATATAAATACATTCTGAGCGCCATAACAGCATCCCCTCACTTGCCATAGGAAATGGACTAAATATACTTTCTTGCTTAAAGCAGTAGAAGGGTGTTGATGCAATATGTCAGAATCCTCACACCGAATGAAAATTTCTAGTCTGGAAGAAGTCAACTTCACAAGAAGGCAGTTAAGACTGCATTGTGAGAAAGTTTTCCCCGTTTTATTAAAATCAAAACAGTAAAATGTGGAAAGTAAATAAAGGTGTGCAATAAATCTGGAATTGTCCATTTCAGATGCTTATTCCCCATGTTTCACTTTGACACTATCACAGTGAACAGAACACATCTCTGAGCTATTAACAGCAAGTCTATGATGTTATATTTTGGTGATAATGTCACAGGTATATATTACGGAGAGTTCTGCTGAGCTTGAATTTGAAATAATTCTCCTAACTAATGGCTTACCGTATTCAAATGTGTGCTAATCGGAAATATTGGCAAGTGTGTGCTTACTTTGTATCTCTTGCCTGATGCGTTAGATTTTTTAGTAACACAGACAAAGAAATGTTGGCAGAGTTTTCTTTACCACTGTTTAAAAGAAAGAAGGTTTCTAATTACCTGTAATTTTAAAAATATGTTATATTGCAGTTGAGGTAGTTACAATTCCTAATAATGAAAGTAAAATCAGAACCTCAGATTTATTTAGATTTTTTAGCAAAGGAAAACTGTTAGAACTCCTTTCTCTAGGAATGTTATGCTTTTTTGTCCAGAAACGCTAACTTTTGGAAGGATGCACATGAAGAGGTACGAAGGGGAGGAAGTGTCTGCCTATTCGGCCTCATAAGTAAGATCAATCCGGGCATCAGTGAGGTAGCGAACCAACAAACAATCCACACTTCGAAGCCTTCCGTGCCTTAAGATCCAACCGAAAACCCTCCTTCAGTATTCCGGCTTACCAGATACAAAAACCACCACTTACTATAGAATTACCAGATTCTGCCTTTGTGTTGCTGTTAAATAAGCAGTAATAAGCCCACCTTAATATTGCTAACGCATCTTTTTTTCTTCGTACGCGGGCCTCTCACTGCTGTGGCCTCTCCCGTTGCGGAACACAGGCTCCGCACGCGCAGGCTCAGCGGCCATGGCTCACGGGCCCAGCCGCTGTGCGGCACGTGGGATCTTCCCGGACCGGGACACGAACCCGTATCCCCTGCATCAGCAGGTGGACTCTCAACCACTGTGCCACCAGGGAAGCCCTCTAATGCATCTTTGTTCTAATGTTTATAGCATGAATAAGATAAATCATAGATGCTAAACCAGTAGAAAATAGAAGGAAAGAGATAAGTTTTACTCCAGAGGATAAATACTGTATGACATTGGAGGTGAGCTAGCCTTTCTGTCTCTACGACTTTGACCCACAAATACCCATGAATATATATGATTGAAACAGTGGCGATAATAGTTAATCAGATAAGCAAGTTTTTTTTTAAATTGGGAGCAGAAAATATTCACAGAGTAGTTACTCTTCCCTGAAAGGCATAACGAGGAACGCTTAGTTTATGCAAACAGTGCAGAGCCATTTCTTCGCCTTTTGCAAGAGGAAGTTAAATTCAAATTTAGCTCGCACACTTGAATGTACTTTGCAGTGCTCTGCTAGGCTCATGTGTGTTAGACTGTGAGGCATGTAGATTCACACTCCTTTGAAAATAATGTAACTGATCTACAAGCAGTTGTGGTCATTTCCATGAGGTTTGAGAGGTCATCTCATTGTCCTCTCTGCCTATACCCTTAGTTCTGGATCAGCCTGTGGGCAGAGAAACATGTGTGAAGCACATGCTGCAAAGCAGGGGCACCAGAAATTGTGCACTTGCTATTAGTGCATCTGTGTGAAACAGTTTGCTTTTTGAGAGCTCAATTGAAAGAGAAAAAAATAGTTATTATTGGGGGGGGAAACAGGGTATTATTGGGCTTCCTTGTATTTTTTTCACTCTTCAGCATAGTTTTTATTTTGAAATATATTTACTATGTTTAGAACCTTTAAAGGCATTATCCGTGAAACTTTGTTTCTAAAGTTGGGAGCACTTGAAAATTTAAAAATAATTTTTAGCAATCTATGACTCCTTAAAAAACATATGTATATACTATATATATGTATATATATATATATATATATATATATACTGTATATGCTATATACACAGAATTTTATATACAAACACATATAATATATATAATATACAGTGTACATTATATACTATATGTAGTATTAAAATACACACATAACCATATTACTGTAGCATTTAACAAATGAGTGTAGTTCCAATATCCATGCTGGTTGATATTTTCATTTACATTAACAAGTAAGACAAAAACAAAGTAACAAAGACATATATCAGAATTTCACTCATTTGTTAATAAGTGCCTCTTTGCTGAATAGAATAATAGCTTTTGAATACTGGAGGACTATTTCTGCAATTTCTTGTGGTTTTCACAATATAACAGCTATGGACACAACACATTTAATCTGCTTTATTAACATTTTTCATCATTTCCTTAAGTCAAGACAATCAGCAAAACAATAAACCAAGCCCTGATTTACAGCATTTGTTGATTTCTGTGGTGTAAATACTCTCACCATGGCCAATTTAAAGCTATCTATGTGATGTCACTGAACATGGGATTAGGAAGAGATGTACAGTAGCCACCAGCACAGAACATTTCTACCATTCAGTTATCATAGATATAAATAAACCCAAGAGCATACATAATAGTAAAATGTAATAAACTAATTAGGAAGTGATGAGTGTCAAGATATGTATAATTTAATTTTTGTATAATTTGATTTTTAATAAAAGCTATGTTTTAACAATTGACTTACAAAATTCATGAAATTGTATCAGTTCTTACAAGCCAGTACAAGCTGGCCCTACTGCATATATATGGATAATTTAAGATACATCTATATTGACCTGATGTTTGCCTGATGGTTTCTCATATTTGGACTGAGGTCATACCTTTTTGGCAAAAATACCACAGCAATGATGAAGTATCCTTCTTATTCCATCACATCAAGAGGCTCATGATTTTGATATGTCTTATTATTGGTGGTTAATCTGCTTACGGTGGTATCTGCTGGATTTCTCCATTATAAAGTTAATATTTTTCCTTAATGTTTAATACATATATTGAGGGATCTAATTCCAGTTTTGTTGATGGTAAAAATAATATAGCTTAGCTTTTTTTAAACATCTTTATTGGAGTATAATTGCTTTATAATGCTGTGTTAGTTGCTGCTGTATAACAAAGTGAATCAGCTATACATATACATATATCCCCATATCTCCCTCCTCATGTGTCTCCCTCCCACCCACCCTATCCCACCCCTCTAGGTGGACACAAAGCACCGAGCTGATCTCCCTGTGCTATGTGGCTTCTTCCCACTAGCTATCTGTTTTACATTTGGTAGTGTATATATGTCCATGCCACTCTCTCACTTCATCCCAGCTTACCCTTCCCCCTCCCTGTGTTCTCAAGTCCATTCTCTACATCTGCATCTTTATTCCTGTCCTGTCCCTGGGTTCTTCAGGACCTTTTTTTTTTTTTTTTTTAAGATTCCAAATATATGTGTTAGCATACGGTATTTGTTTTTCTCTGTCTGCCTTACTTTAATCTTTATGACAGTCTCTAGGTCCATCCATAGCTTAGCTTCTTGCATTAAGCATGGACCTGATGGAGAAATGGTTCTACTTTAAGTTGTCGAACATGGCACTTATTCTTTACTCATACTGCTGGCCACACTCTCATATGAGAACCCCATCTCCCCAAGGTATCCAAACATCCCAAGAAAGTAAAAGCATTTAGTATGGATTCTCACTATTCCTTTTTAGTAGGGAAATGCCCTTAACATCTAACTTTTGCATTAAAAAAAAATATCAAGTGTTTGAAAAGTTATTTCTGGATTTTCATTGTTTTGAAGACCTTCTGTAGTAGTTTGCTTCAAATGTTCCTCCAGACAGCTTTCTGATCAATTATCAGATGCCCAATAAAATCTGATCTTCAGAAATAGCTCTTGTGCCTTCTTTACAGGACTAGTCACAAAACCATGTATCTTTATAAATGTATACTAGCTGAGAGCTATGCTATTACCATTTCATAGAATTGCCATTTGTTGGATCTATACTTAGCTCTCTCACCTTCCTAGCTTCTCAAAGATTCAGGAATCACCAAAAAAAAGTAAAAAATACAATGATGTTGAGATAATTTCCCAGGAATACAATAACAATAAAAGTCACAGCATCTAGAAATGTTGTGAAACCATCTAATAGTAATAGTGAAAATTACTACCAGTAGAATGTAAGCTTCACAAGGGCCAACATACCCCAAGAACTTGGAACAGTGACTGGAATGTGTTGCTCAATACATATATGGTGCATAAACTACCATTAATAAATCTTACTATGCAGTCTCCTAAGCACTTCATAAGTATTGTTTTATTTTAGCTTCATGAAAATCCTTGGATGTACATACTAATATTCATCACTGCCTTTTATATTTTTAAACATTCAAGTTTGTTTTATTACGGAAAATTTCAAACATGCACAAAAAAGAAAACAGTGCACAGTCAGCCATCCATGTCTGCGGGTGCAGAACCCACAGACATGGTGGGTGGACATGGTGGGTGGACATGGTGGGCGGAACATGGTGGGCTGACAGTACTCATTTTATATAAGGGACTGGAGCATCCTTGAATTTTGGTGTCTGTTGGGGTCCTGGAACCAATCCCTTGAGGATATAGAGGGATGGCTGTAATAAATACCCACACACCCATCCATCCCCATTACAATATTCATATGTCATCTCTTTTAATACAAAAAGTGTAATGTATTTATTGTGTTATTTGAGAATATTCAATTCTTCTACAGTAGAAAACAAATGGGATGTATGAAACTCATGTGTTGAGTAATGATAAAAACTAAGAAGGTAGATTTTGAGATATAGGTAGGATTCATAGAATGTCAAATACATTTATAAGTTAATAACCTCTAAGGTATGATCCATGATAAAACGTATGAAACAAACAAAAGTGTCATCTCTAAATACAAAGAGATAAGGGCCACCTCTAGGATGACAGCAATGTGAGCTCTAAAGTGACTTCCTATTCATGATATCCATCATGGTCTCATTTGGCCCTACATCTGCTTTGACTTAGAAATACAGATGCTGTTCATCACCTAATTGATGAGCTACTAGCCAGGCACTCTTGCCCCTGTGTCTTTATCAAAGAGCAGGTGTGTATTGTTGACCCCAGATACCATCTGCCATGTTGCCTTGCTCATACCTCAACTCTGGTCTTCATATCCACAATGTAATAGAAAAGTCTGAGATGGCAGAGAGAGAAGGCATGGAAACACTGTGTGACCAGGAGTGATATAGGTGGTTCTTCCACTCTTTGTCATCCAGCCCAAATATGTTAAACTATCCCCTCTCTTTCTTTCCCCTTGACTGAATAAACCCTGATGTTTCCATTAAAAATAAATAAATAAATCCTCTTTTCAACTCTATTGAATTGTACATAAACAAGTCTAGAGAGCTTTCTTGATACAGACAGATTTATTGCTACTTTAAAATTTTTATTGGTTTTATTTGTTTTGCTCTTTTAGTGTCTCAGTTCAACAGCTTAAGAATAGCTTAGATTCCATTCATTGAAATTGCTCTTCTATAAAAACCATATCTGAACATTTGCAAGAAAAAATGGACAGTTTAAAGCCATTGCCTTTGCTCTAGACTATTAACCCTCTAGGTATATGCCAAAATTGCCCTGTTGTTCAAACCAAATTCTGTGGTCTGTGCTTTGAATTGACTATTTCCTCATGAAACAGTGATCTAATAACTGCTGCTCAGGTCAGGGAAAAATAAAACACTCACGACAAAAGCTTGCATTGCAAATCTGTTTACAGTTTCCATACAAATATCACTGTAATATACTTTCTTTGACAGTGTCCTGGGCTAGTATTTCCTCTGAAAGACACTGTTGTAGAAACCAGTAATGATTTTCCTGGGAATGTTCCCGAATCTGATAAAGGAACTAAAAATAATCAAGTTGACAAATCTAGCCAAATTATTTTATACTTTCACTTTAAATATATTTTCCTTGGTTTTTGCTAGTAGATATACATCTGCAGAATGTACACTTGACTAAAAATAATTCTTTCAACATTAGATGAGATGAAACAAAATGTTTCAAACACTCTTACAGAAAGAACTGATCATATTGTAAGACTCTTGAAGAAAATATAAGATAATGTATTTTCTAAAATTTTTAAGGAAGACAATTTGAAAGACTCCTTATATTGAAATAAAATCAAAGGTAACCTGCTAATCAAATTGCTCTCTGCCAGTATGAGTCTCCTAATTGATGAATGATTTTACATACAGCCAACCTTAGGTGGCCAATTCTTTTGGAGTTTGCATGATGAATCAAAGTTTATTATTATGAAATGTTGAGAAAATAATTAACCAAGGTGACATAATATTATGATACTATTTCTCCACTATCTAAGCATTACACTCACTTTCATAACTCCAAGCATCCCATAGAATGTGACACTAGTCTCATTAATCACCATCTTTATGACATTTATATCACACTATACTTAAAGAAGCAGAAAATTTGGATGGCTGAGTTCAAGAATAAAAATCTTTAGACAACTTGTGTCTAGCAAACTGTTCTATCAGAAACTCAGTTTAACTTAAGCTAATGGTTCTCAATTCAATCAGGCCCAACATGCCCTTTTTATAATAAATATTCTGTAAAGCCCTCTTGACTCTGCTGAGGTGACATCTACAAGTAGTATAACTCACCCACATGCAGAAGGCAGAGGGTATCAGTGCCCCACTCACATCTTCCAAGAATTCATTGTCCCAGTACATGCCCACCCACAGCATCCTCCAGCAAACACCCTTCCTGTGACTCTGCCTCAGGGCTTTCTCTCAGTCTAGTCAAGAAGCGCGCATGAAGTGAGGGGGAAGTTAATGTCCCAGGAGCAGTCCTCAGCCAACCAGAGGTGGAAGTGGAAGATAAATAACCCAGTTCTCCTCATCCCTCAGATGGGACAACTTCTAGGCATGCCTAGAAGTGTAATGCTTAGATAGGGAAATAGAACCAGTAGGATATATGTAGATAGATAGATAGATAGATAGATAGATAGATAGATAGATAGATAGATATAGATAGATATAGATAGATATAGATATAGACACAAAAACATACATATATACATACATGGGGATGTATATACTATTTTGCATGGAAGCTACATGGAATAATAAAATTATATTATTTAATCCTATTTTAAAGTGCTGAAAATATGACTTCAGTTTGTCTTCAGATTAAAATAAAATCTCAAACAATGTCAAAAAAATAAAATAAAATGATATACACATTGACTACAAAAACAAAAAAGAAAAAACCAGAACTGTGATATCAGAGTAGTCGGAGGAGAAGAGGTAACAAATTAAAGGGTCTGCTTTTAAGGCTGCAGAAGTCTTCTTGTAGAAAGGACTGCATTGATTGATGTGGTCTATAATGGAAACTCAGATAATGAAATAAAACCAGCATTTAAGAATTTCAGGCTGAGAACTCATTGCCATGGCAACCCTCTCAGAAGAGAACTTGTATAAGAAAATAAGATTCACTTGACTATGTCTTAAAATGAAAACCGACACTACAGTGAAACAATTAAATGCAGAATTCCAAAATTGCTTATTGCCACAGTGCCTAGAGGTACTGTAGGTCCAGCATCTCTTCCACTAGAAAGTATTACTTCTCAAAACGTATGACATGGAGGAAACATCATCTAGCTTTGAGGCATCTCTATGGGCATTGGATGTTTCCTACCAGTGAAGATTTATAATTGTTTTCAGTCCATAAATCATCTAGCATCACACTCATATGGAAACGACAGTGGTATACACCATTCAAACAAACAACTATCTTTTAGTCTACCCATAATCACAGAAAGCTACCAAATTCATATATCAATTAATACTTACACTTCGTGGGAAAATCATTTTTTAACCTATATAAAGTCTGGTTTATTTTCACATCCTAATCATTTTAATAAAAACATCTATTTTTTATTGCATGTTTTCACTCAAAGAATGTCATACTGGGTACACTATATTTTGTCAGTTAAACGGAGTTTTCTTGAATACCTAATATCACTGACAAACATGAATTTATGCCTTTTAGCTGATGCTGAGAGAAGAGATCACTTTGAACAGCATGGATGAGGTTCCTAAAATTGAACCTGGTGGTAAAAGAATTTGACATTGAGAAATTTTAAATCATATTGTAAAAAAAAAAGAGAGAAATAGAGGTCAAGAATAACATAAAAATCCTTATAATATATTTCTATGTTCACTTAAACAAAAAAATGATAAAAGCAGCATGACATATAAGATAATGCCTATGCTATTTTAATAACTCTATATCAGCATCTAGTGATAATGGGTACAGTATTATTAACCTCTATTTATCAGCCCTTTCTCCATAGAAATTTTTCCTTCCTGTCTTCAACCCTACCTCTGCTCCTGAGGTTTCACCAACATAAATAATTTCCATTTGCATATTTTAGCTAATATACATTCAAAAGGATATTCTGTACCTGTTCAGTCCTCCTCCAGTGCCACAACACCCTTTTCATTTTCTCAGGACATGACATTGTCCTAGAAATCAAAATCATTCTGTTGCTTGACTTCATGAGCAACTGATTATTCATTTCTCAAGTTACATGCATTTAGAATACTGTGGTTCTAAGACCTGGATCTATTTTTTGACATCTACCTTTATCTTTTCCAATGTTTGACTGAGAAAATCTGCACCCTCCTTGACTTTTCTTTCATTCTTTTTTCTATGCCCATTTCCAGTTCATTCTTTTTCTAATTATCCCCTACATGGTGACTTACGCTTTTTGCTTATACTGGAATCAACATTCTCAAGGTTGTCAAGAATGTATACCAAAGTAAATTTGCATGCATTTGAATTTTTCCCAAGGGGAAAAATGAGTTCCCAAGGGGAACTCATGGTTGGAGGAAAATAACTGAATCAATGTTTGAAGTAAGTTGGATGGAATAAGGTTCTTGCACAAACCACATCTAGGATGCATGAAAGATTGGTCAGATTTTTCACCTGAAACTCTTTATGGTAAGTTCTCATGATTAAAACCCTAAATTTAAACATTCTTGGTATTAATAAAGCTAATTAATAATTCATAGAAGAGAGCTGCCACTGTAAAATGAACCATTAGATTTATTGATTAATTTATTTTTATTCTTTTACAACCTAAAGCAAACATGTGGGTACATATTGAAAAAAGTTACCACAAAGAATGAATACAGGAGAAAAAGTTAAAGCAATTTTCTCATCTAAATTAATAAAAGGAATATTATTTTTATAGCAAAATATTATATCCACAAATGTCACATCCAGTAACCAAATAACTACCTTATTTCTAGATAATTATGTGACTCACTTTTCCTTCTTCTCTATTTAAAAAGTATCTCCTTTTAGCACAACTGGAAGGTCAGTGAAATTTCTTTGTACCCCACTTTGTTTCCTGTTTCTCCCAACTTCCCTTCCAATTCTCCCTCAGGCTGAGGTGCTTGGTACTTTTATTATCCTCTAATTTATCCTGCCAAAGTGAAAAGTAATTTGATAAATTTCTTCAAATTAAGGTATTAGGAAATTCATCATCTGCTGATCTCCTGAGTATTTGCATTTTAAAGGAAAACTGCAGAGAAAGAACAATTCCTGACCATCATAAATTACTCATTATTAGGGAGGGTGGGAGGGAGGGTGACACAAGAGGGAAGAGTTATGGGAACATATGTATATGTATAACTGATTCACTTTGTTGTAAAGGAGAAACTAACACACTATTGTAAAACAGTTATACTCAAATAAAGATGTTAAAATAAAAAATAAATAAATAAATAAATTACTCATTATTACAGAATTTCAGGGTTCCATGGGAAGATATTTAAAAGTGATGAGAGAACAAGAGAGTACTCTCAAATCATACAATGGACATGACGATCTGGTCTATTTATTTGTCTGGATGGTCAGGAGATTGAGGCAAATTATATACTTGAAGGTAAACATTATATCCTCTAGGTCTTAGGAAATATCTAAAAATGTCTTGGAACACAGTAGGTTTTATTATTTATTAAACAAATATATGATCATATTATTTGGTTTACCGCCAGCAAAATTTTGAAGAATATATTCCTTCAGAGAAATTAGAGTAAAGCAAACATCTCTGACCCCTCTGCTGTGACACCAAAGCCTTTGGCTTCATTTTGGCAGAAAAGTGGTACCATCAAATATTTCACTTATTCACAGACATTTCCCTGGCCCACTTGCAGGTAGGCAGGACTATGTGAATAGTTCTGGCCAATTAAATGGAAGCAGAAATTATGTGTGTCACTTCAAATCTGAGACAGTAAAAGGTTTATGCATGATTTTGCAAAATTCATGGCTGAGGAGGTTGTCAGCTCCAAATAGCAGAGCCCAGAGAAAGTGCGATGCCTATAAGACAGGGTCTCTGAATGTAGGCCACTAAGATTTTGAGGTTATTTGTGGGTGTAGCACAGCCTAGCTGATCCAGACCAGTAGAGTAGTACATTCCCTTTATGGCATTTACCACACTGCCTTATAGCCACTTTGTTACACATCTGCTACCCCACCTTAGCTAGTTACTCCTCATTTATTTTTGTAGCTTTATTGTAAAACAACATATAGTGGAAGAAACCATGGTAACATAAGAGTATTTTTTAAGTTAAAAATTAGACTACAAATTTAAGACAGCTGCATGTGGTGACAAGATTAGTATAATTTAATTCAATTCAGTGCATCTACTGAGCAATAAAGGTTTGTGGCATGTTCTGTGCTGTCAATACACACATGAGTTGGTAATATTAACAATGATATTATTAATGATTATGAATAAGATGATATTAATCATTATTAGCAACCTTAATAGTTTTAATTGCCTAAATAAACACAGTAGTATGAGATAATAGAAAATATATGTTGGTTTCTGTCCTAGTTACTGGCACAGAGCTCCAGAAACCTTTGTAATTTCTGAAGTGATAAGAATACTGGGAGCATCTTTTGTTTTATTTGTCTTTGATCCCATGCCTGACACAGGGCTCCTAAACCTCTTGTAAATTTCTAAGTGATAAGAGAACTAGAAGAATCGTTTGTCCTAATGAATTGACTCTGAGTGGGCTTCTGGATGACTTGAGACATGATTAGAAGCTTGGAATTTTCATTCTTATCCCTCATCCTCCAGACAAGGGAGAGGGGCTGGAAATGGAGTCAATGATTGATCATGCCTGTGTGAGTAAGTCTCCGTAATACCCCAATAGTTTGGGGTTTGGAGAGCTTCTAGTGGGTGCACACAACCACACCAGGAGGATAAAAACCCACCCCAACTGCACGGGGATAGAAGCTCCTGTACTCTGGACCCACCCAGACCTCATCCTATGTATCACTTCATCTGGCTGTTCATCTGAATCCTTTATCATATCCTTTGATAAACTGGTACATGTATGTAAGTGTCTCCCTGAGTTCTGTGACCTGCTCTAGCAAATTAATTGAACCCAAGCAGAGGGTCGTTGGACCTTCCAATCTATAGCTAGTAGGTCAGAAGCATAGGTGACAACCTGAGCTTGCAACTGGCATCTTAATGGTATGTGTGAAGGGTGGGGAAGGGGGTGACAGTCTTGTGGGACTGAGCCCTGAATCTATGGGGTCTGACACTATCTCCAGGTACACAGTGTCAGAACCGAGTTAAATTATAGGACACCTAGGTGGGGTTGCAGAGAATTGCTTAGTGTGGGAAAAACCTCCACACATTTGGTGACCAGAAATGTCATGAGTGAACTGTTCTGTGGGAGTAGTAAAGGAGACTCACAGGGAAGGAACACACACTAGGGAAGAATGAGATTTTTCCCTACATAGGAGGAAGAAAAAAATTGAGATTTTCCTTTACAAATATACTAACTGGGTACTTCACGATAATTTATTTCCGTATAAAAACATCAAGAAATGATATGATAGTGTCTAGAGGTCTGGGTTTCAGAATATCAAAGCAAGAATGATCTCAATCTCCTAAATTTGCCAAATCATAAACTGTGAAAATATCTTACACTTGAAGTAATATTATCAAATACTTTTATAGAGAATATATTTTCCAGTTATTTTATATTCATTATTTCAACTGATTCCCATAATAGCCTCATGATTTAGACGGTAATAATTTACTGATTCTTTGTATATGGAAACTGAGGCTACAAAATACTGACATGACTTTTCCATGGTCACACTAAGCTGATCTGATAAAAGGGTTTATGAGAAATTTTCTTTGACATGCATATAAATGAGCTCAAGTTAACTTTATTTTCCATCTTACTAACTGGAATTGTGATATCAGACATCTCTCCCCGTCTATAGTAATGTCTATAAAGTAGAAGTCTGTACAATAAAAGATGTATCCAGTCATGATAACATTTCTAAGAATTTTACATTTCCCCCCATATGACAAGGATTTAATGACATTAGCATCATTATTTTTTTTAATGTTGGTCAAGAACAAGACATTCCATATAAAGTAGAAAGCCCCATTTCCTCCTGCAAGAAATGAAAGAAAGGTAGCCACCATGGGGAACAATATGAAGGTTCCTTTAAAAACAGAGTTACCATATGATCCAGCAATCCCACTCCTGGACATATAGCTGGAAAAACTATAATTTGAAAATATACACACACCCCAGTGTTCATAGCAGCACTATTTACAATAGGCAAGACATGGAAGCAACCTAAATGTCCATCAACAGATGGACATCAATAAAGAAGATGTGGTACATATACAAAATGGAAAGCCATAAAAAGAATGAAATAATGCCATTTGCAGCAACATGAATGGGCCTAGAGATTATCATACTAAGTGAAGTAAGTCAGACAGAGAAAGACAAATACTATATGATATCACTTATATGTGGTGTATAAAAGAATGATACAAATGAACTTATTCATTAAACAAAAACAGACTCACAGACACAGAAAACAACCTTATGGTTACCAAAGGGGTGGGATAAATTAGGAGCTTGGGATTAGCATATATACACCACTGTATATAAACAAGATAAACAAGGTCCTACTGTATAGCACAGGTAACTATATTCAATACAACATTGTAAATCAATAGTGTTCAATAAAAAAAAGAAAAGAAAGAAAGAAGCAAGGAAGGCAGATTTTTTTAAGAATATGAGACAAGATATTTGATGGCAACTCCAGTCAACCATGTAAGAACGTGGTGATCAATTTAGCTGGACATTTTCCTTCATATTTTACAGATATTTTCCATCTCCATTTTTATTTACTAATATTACAATGACTTCAGTTTAGTGCCACCACGTGCTAATTTTATCCAAGTAACATGTAATTAACCCCTCAAAATCATCATCAAACATGGTAAACATAGAATAGACCTAATTCCAATCTCAGGATGACTAGAGTATCACATTATAGGGCATCTGATAAAAGTTAATTTAACTTAGTCGATAATTCTTCCACTCTTTACCTCATGGTAGCAAGTACAGTAAGAGCAGATGTGATTATTTTAAGGTCATCATAGTTGGGGATGTATATTTTTTCTGTTAAAAGGATGGGTGATGTTTTTACACTGTTTCTAATGGGCTAGTCTCTTCTTACTTTTTACTGACTTCAAGAAAATCATTAGAGATGCCAGTGAATTTGTTAGCAAATTCTCTTCAGGTCTCAAGGTCCATATTTCCCAAGTTGGAAACTTTTATACATATCCATTTTTCTTAGCACTTCAGCCCCATTTGCCTCTTTTAATCAATAAGCTATACTGACAAAATTTTAATTATTCCCAGAATGTGCACACCTGTTTTGATTTTTCTTATTTTCCTTTAGAGAACAAAATGAGTCAACTGGTTTAGTAGCTTACTTTGCTCCCTCTTTGAACTACAGCTTTCTCCTCTACGACAAAACAGTGTCTAACCTATTGATTCATTTGCAAAGAGAAAATTTTTTAAAATCAAAGAGTGAAATGAAATATCTAGCTCTGTTAACAAGTAGGCAAAGATGTAAAAAGCAGCGTAATTGGCTTGAAAAAAAGTTGTCTTATTTTAAGCAAACTCACATTGGAAAAGGCACTTCATAATTATAATCATGCATGAAAAGTACAGCAACCATCCAGGGTTATCTAAATGTGCCTGACTCTCAATGCTCCTTCATGCAAATACTAAAACCACCACTTCTGTGAACTCGCAAGCAATGCTGATCCATTCAGCCTGCTAAGAAGTCAAGTGTTTAACTATCTTCCTGTTCCATGATTTCAGCAAGGTTAAACATCTATCTGAAAAACCCAAGGGATTCTGCCCAAATTAACTTACGATTGGGTGTTTACACTCTCATTTTTCTCATAGTTTTATTTTACTGGTGTAATTGAGATGTAATAAATGTAGGGCATGTTGCAAAAGAAAAGCAGGTGAATAAATACCTCCAAATCCAGCTAGAGGAGACCCCCTTTCATCTCAGCCTACTGCTAAGGAAATAGATTAGATCCACATTTTCTGAACTCTCCCATCTAAATTGATAAAACTAAGAAGGGATGTGGCATACCCAACTACAGAGTATTCGTTTAGGAAGACCAAAATCAGTCTCAAAGAATAACATCTTTCAAGTTAAAACACATACACACACACACACACAGACACACACACACACACACACACTCACAAACGTTTTCTTCAAAAGCTAATGGCAACAGGGGGAAAATAAATTCGATGTGATGGTTCCAGTTCTGGGACTCTATACTTTCAAATTCTAAAACATTTAGGCAAATATTTAGGGCACACAAATGAGTGGAGTCACAATAACTGATAGACTACATCACATACTAAGGTCATTAAACTTGGCTTTTAGAATTATAGAAATGATATTCTACCCTCATTTTGGACAAGATTGATTTCGCAGTATATAAAGGCTGAAAAAGAATAAGAAATAAGAAGCATAAAAGTACTTACCACTGATCGGATGTTATTTTCTTTCACCAGTTTCAGAGATGATTTATAGCAATTTGCAAGGTCTTCCTTGTGGGAACCATTAATATGGCCTCTGGCTATTGGTCCTACGGTATGGATAACATCTGTAAATGCAAAAGGAAGGAAAAATAGGATAAGCAAGATATTTTTCACTTTTCACATAATTGGTGCTTTATTTATTTTAGGTATTTGTGTTGGAGCTTGGAGACAAGCAAGCTAAGAAATACTGATGATGCAAATGCTTCTCTGGTAAAAGATTTTAGATAGCACAGCTTTTTAAAGTAGGCAATTTTCCAGGAAGGTGATAATTGTGAAGAGAAATCCCCTACCAGTAAATTGTTCCATTGCTACTGGTCAGATCCAAGCATAACAGATTATAATATGAGGTGTGAATAATTGGCATGCTGGCAGAAGAAAAATCCTCAGTGGGAAATAAACTGAGAAATAGTTGCCTACAAAATGAACATTCTGAATTGACGTGGGAAGGAAGTACCAGTGTTACACATCACTTTACTTATAAATAAGGCGATAGTATCAGGCATTGTACACAATAAAGAAGGGCAAGTCTCTGGAAATATGTCAAAAGAATTTATAATAATCAGTAATAACACTAAAAGTGTTATTTTTAATTTAATTTATTTTTTAATACAGCAGGGTCTTTTTAGTAATCTATATTATACATATTAGTGTATACATGTCAATCCCAATCTCCCAATTCATCACACCACCACCACCATCCCTTTCCCCCCTTGGTGTCCATATGTTTGTTCTCTACATCTGTGTCTCTATTTCTGCCTTACAAACCGGTTCATCTGTACCATTTTTCTAGATTCCACGTATATGCGTTATAAAAGGAATAATTTTTAAACATCCCTACCAATTTACAATGCAATCTATGATCCCCACACACATGAGGTATGCTGGGGATAATGGTTCCTAATAATTACTTAACTTCTATTTTTCACTATATTGAAACTTTCAAAAATCAATCTGTACTTTTCATCCTCTATTTATATTTAAAACACAAAATTAAAAATTTTTGTTTTGGCATATAAAACCAGGAATTGTGGTATACATAAACATTTAAGTTTAAGAACTTAATTAAATAGAACTGTCCTCATTTTAAGTCAATAAAGGTTGGAAGAAATAAACCAAATTTTAATCCAAATTACTTGAAAATGCCTTCTAACTCCTGCTTCTCAGTCTTATCTCTTAATCTGGATTATAAACTCATTTAAATGATGTGAGTAACAGTAACTAATCAACTTTGATCAAAAAAGAAATTTGGTCATTAGAATATTATAATGAAAATAAATGACTTGCTTTGGCTAATCAGTACCACTTAATTTCAAAAACAGTAACAAGAGAATAAGAACGCTTTACCAAAATGCAACTATGGAATAGTTTTAAATTGCATATGAAATTTAAATAGCAGAAAATAAATCACTAAGAGAAAGGTCTTTGTTAATTGTCTGCTAAATGTCGAGAGTATTATTTAATGTTGAGAAAATCCCCAAATGTTGATTTCAACTTTTAACGACTTTAAACAGTATTTAAACCCTTGTCAGATAATGTTGAAGATGATATCTTGTGATCAAAATAGGCAGAAACCTCATTAGTGAGTTTATGCAGATGTTATTTCACAGACAAACCTGGCTTTAAAATGAGAACCGCTATGACATATTAATAGAACGAGAGGATAAAGGGAGATTAGGTTGTATTTAGCGAAAAACAAAACAAAACAAAACCGCAGACACACACACACACACACACTAATATTTTTTTTGTAATAACAAATAAGAATCGCAACAGGATTTCCCAAAGCAGGTTCAGTAAGATATGGGTTTAAAGGTCAATTCAATTTGGGGATCACCAGGTGAGATTAAGTCAATCAGTTACCTTAGTGTAGGGTTCCTCTGGACACTTAGGATGCTACAATGAATTGTGAGTCTCCACAAGGGAGGGGGGTGATGAACACAGAATGCTCTGTTTCCAAAATACATTTGACTAAACTTAAGGTATGCAGAGTCCCTCATGGGCCTAAGTTTCCACAAATTAACCTGTGCCCTGTTATTCCAGGGCAATTTTGGCACCCCCCTTGCCATTGTTGAAGGTGAAATCTATGGTTTTTGTTTTATTTGTTTTCTTAAACCTTATTCCCATTGCCTCTGTCCATCAAATACCATATAAAAGAGCAACAGGATATGACTTTGGTTTCCTTATTTTGTGGATGGAGAAGGTTAAGAATAAATGTTTCTTATCCAGGTCATAAAGATGTGTCTACTTTTGTCAAGTGAACACAGGGCTTAGGGGCATTAATGGGAAGAAGAGAGAGAGAGAGAGAGAGAGAGAGAGAGAGAGAGAGAGAGAGAGAGAGAGAGAGAGAAGTCCATAAGGGCAGGAAATAATGACATAATAAATAAATGTTTCCTTTGCTTTCTCCTTTAGCCATCTTTCTCCACAAAACTAACATGGAATTTTTGAAAAATTATTCCTTTCATTTCTTCAGTTCTCCATTTAATTTAAGCCTGAGGACAGCCAATAAAAGAGCATCCTCAACATCAAAATATTGATCTCTGTTGGTTATGCTCTGTATTAACTTTACAGCATCCAAGATCAAGTGTTATTATCGACCAATATAACAACCTCTCAGATCCACAAACCTGGAGGCGAATCAATGTAAAGCTCGAAAGGAAATTTTCTTCATTATTTTAATTGTTTATAGTACTTATGGGTGACTCTTTTACACCAAGGAGTTCCTCCTTTTCCTGTTATAAAATTCAGTCAGGAGGCCTGCCTTCTGATTCCAGCTCCAGCCCTGATTAGTGGAGTAACCCATATGAAGCCATCCTTTCATTGGTCCCTGCCTTGGTTTCCTTATCCACAAAATGAATCAGCTGCTTAGATGATTTCTGTGGTCTCTTCTGTGCTTGGGGCATCATTAGTATTTAACCTTGTAATTGAGACAGATGGAGTACAGAATGATGTCTGGGCAGTTAAAAGGACTTTAAACACTGTTAAGTGGCTCTCAAGCTTTTTGAGTATAAGCATGTTTATCAAATACCAAATACCTCTTTTTAATATCAAAAGTCTTATGGTCTACCCTTTCACAGTAGTAGTTTCAAAACCCACTGATGGAGAACAAGTTAGAGAAAAACAGCTATTAAAACTTCAATGATGCTTTGTATTAATTTACATTTTATTAAAACACATTACAATCTTCAGAGCAGACATATGCATGTGAGATACATGCATTCAATTTATGGAATTATCTTGCACATGAATTTGTGGATTCCATGGTATAGATAAGATAATGTAAATAGAAGTGTTTCATCTGATGCCTGGTACATGCAGACACTCAAGAAATGCTAATTATCAGCAGCAGTGGCATCCCAGGCATCCTGAGCACACAGGCAGGAATGGCAGTTACCATCTTTCCTCTGGTGTGGAAAGAGCACTAGACTATAAGCCCTAAGATCTGATTATAATTGTCAGAAGTCCCAAATCTGTCACTAACCAGCTGTTGACCTTGGGCAAGTCATTCTTCTCTTTGGGCTTTGGTCTTAAAACCTAAAAGAAGAGTTGAATAAGATGGCCTCTAAGATTCTTTGCAGCTCTCAAATACCATCCCTCTTCTACATGTCTATCAAGAATTAAGCTATAGGTTCTGAGTAGTCTAATTCACTATTTTCCAGACAAATGAACATCAGTAATGGTTCAATTTTCTCCAACATGCCTATACAATGAAATGCAAACTGGCACCATTCCCAGAGAGAGTGGTTAACCATATCTTTCCAAATTACAAATGTAGTCTCCTTTTGGTATAAAGTTCTATTTCTAGGAATATATTCTGTGGATGATATGCTTGGAGACAACCTAAATGTCCATCAGTAGGGGACTAGTGAAATAACTGTACATTTATACAATGAAACATTATGCTTCTGTAAAAAGGACAATGAAGGTATTTATGTATGAATATGGAAAGATATTCAGGATATATTACTATGGAAGAAAAAGAAAGAAACAAAGAAATAGAGAGAGAGAAGGAAAGGAAGGAAGGAAGGAAGGAAGGAAAGAAGGAAGGGAGGGAGGGAAGGAGAGAGGGAAGAAAAGAGATGCAGAAATGTTAAGCATGGTACCATTAGTGTAAAAATATCTCCACAGGTATAGAAAAGAATGCATATTTGTTTTAGTTAATATATGCATAAAATATCTCTGGGAGGATAAACAAGTAATTAACAGCAGTGGTTAACCTATGAAAACTACAAGGATAGGGCCAAATATGGGAAGAAGACTTTTCACTGTTTACTAATATTTTTGATGTTCAAATTATGTGAATGTGTTACCTATACAAAAATTAAATTAAGTATTAAAACAAAGATCATATGGTTAAACCAAGTTCCTGAATTCCATCTACCATATTCCTACAACATATAAAGACTTAATATGCTTTCTAAAGATGATCTTATATCACTATAAATAAGAAAATACACTTAAAAATATTTACATAATTTCAAGGGATTTAAAATAATAACTCCACTAGGTATATTTTTCTTTTATTTTGCTACTCTCAATAATCTCTTTATATAAAACAATTATTGTCAGATAAAAGTAGGGTTTAAATGGTAGGAAAACTGGCATTTTTTACCTATATGGCTTATATCTATATTTAAAGTTTTACTATAATTTTAATATGCAAACTGAGTCCTAGATACCTTACAGTGAAAATGTACGACAGGAACATATTTCTCAGATATCTCAGTTACCAAAGAATTTTGTATAATGGTCAAGAATTTTTAGAGATGAAAAGGACAGTAGAGAAAATTTAATCTATTTTCCCTTGCTCAGTGGATCCACAGGAGAAAGAATTATGCCCAAAGTCACACAGATCAATGTGGGGAGACACACTATCACAGAGACAATATGATTATAAATAAACTTCTCCCAGTGTGGCTACTTATTGAAGGAAATGGCATACATTTGTGTATATAAAGTTTGTCATGCTTATCATGAATTCCATTACTTTAGCCTCATACTTTTTATACATGCAAATTCTGACTGGCTACTGCTGTGCAAGAAATTACCCCAAAACATGATAACTTAAGACAACAACAACACTTTATTATTTTTTATGGCTTTTCTGGATCAACAATTCTGCAATGGCTCAACTAGGGGGTCTGGCATGGAGCCTCTGATATGGTTGTAGTTGGGTAGTGGCTGGCAGTGGAATAGTGTGGGCTCCAGCAGCTAAGGGCCGGCCGGCCAGACATCTCTCCCCTCTTCCTGTGGTCTCAGGGACTCTCCATGGGGGCCAGTTTGGGTTTCCTTATGGAAGCCTCAGAACAGTCAGCTTGCTCACATGACAGCTCAGGGCTCCAAGACCAAGTGCACCAGAGGTGGAAGCTGTGTTATCCTTCCTATCCCAGCCTTGAGAGCGACACAGTGTCACCACCACTGTACCCTGATGGGTTGCAACTGTCACAAAATTCCACCATTTCAAGTGGAATCATGCAGACTTCACCTCTTGATGGGAGAAGTAGCAAAGCATCTGTGGACATGTTTTAAAACCGGCACAATGAGGGATTCCCCAGACACCTGGGGCTTTTGGGGGGTTAGCATGTTTATCAAATACCAAGTGTTGTGGTAGATAAATAAGATATCATAGGAAAAACTTATATGATTATTTCCATGCAGTCATTCATAAAGACAGTATGGAGGTTCTTCAAAACATTAAAAATAGAACTACCATATGATCCAACCATTACACTTCTGGGTGTTTATTCAAAGGAAAGAAAAACATCTCAAATAGATATCTGCACCCCCATGTTCACTGCAGCATTATTTACAATAGCCAAGATATGGATATAACCTAAGTATCCATTGATGGATGAATGGATAGAAAAAAATGAGTTTTATTTATATAAACAATGGAATATTATTCAGCCATAAAAGTGAAGGAAATTCTGCCACTTGTGATAACATGGATGGGACTTGAGGGCATTATGCTAAGTGAAATAAGTCAGAGAGAGGAAGACAAATACTGTATGATCTCACTTACATGTAGAATCCAAAAAGGAAAAGAAACAAACCCAGCAAACCATACAGAGAACAGATCGATGGTTGCCAGAGGCTGGGGGCAGGAGGGGATGCGTGAATGGATGAAGGAGGTCAAAAGGTACAAACTTTCAGTTCTAAGATAAATAAGTCCTGGGAATATATAATGCACTGTATGGTGACTATAGTTTCTAATACTATATTGCATATTTGAAAGTTGCTAAAAGAGTAAATCTTAAAAGTTCTCATCAGAAGAAAAAATCTATTTCCAGTATGAAGTTCTCAGACCTATTATCTTAATAAGTCAACTGCTGATTTAATTAAAAAATCACAGCTAGAGAACGACTGAATATGAAATTAATATGCTTATCAATTGTAAATACAATCTAATTTGGAGATCACAGTACGATTGTAGCTCCTAGACAGAACTTCCTGGCCCGGCACTAATTTTGTTGTTTCTTCTGTCTTAAAGTCTGGCAGGAATTTGTAGGCAAAGGAAAGGGCAGGGATGGCTGTTACAGAATCAGCATCGTATCTCACTGTGAGCAATGAAAATAATGTTGTTTCCCTGAATTGTCCAGCTCCACATTCCAGAAAGGAAGAGCAGCCTTCATGCACTTGAAGCCCTTTCTTAAGGAAAGCCAAGAAAACAGCAATGCGGTCTATACATTTAATCAACATCTCAAATGCAAGCCCTGGAAGAGGTATGCAAAATGGGATGGCAGGTCGTTTTGTACTTTATCTGTCTAAAGTGTGGCAAGACAAATCGAGCCTGATTTTGTTCATCTATTTCTGAAATCAATCAGCCTATAAATCAGCTCTTTTGTTTTGAAGCTAAAACCACCACCTTGTGCTCCCCCCACCTCGTTCTATCCTGGGAAGTTAGTCTGAAGTCTATAGAAAAGGAGGGTAGGATGGAAGGTTGTCTTTGAAGGGGGTGCCAGAGGGAGCATGCTTGCATTTCCAAATGTGTAAATTGAAAAATGTGCAATTGGAATGCCAAATAAATATTGAAGGCAGGAGAATCATTTACTAGGATTCGATCAGACTTCCGCGTGATAAAACAAATGCAGCAAAAACATTCTGCGAAAAAATATTAGCATAATGAATTTTAAAACAACTGAGGGAACACATATAGGTTGCTCTCATCATTTTCCATCTGAGAAGCAACTGTGCTACATTCAAACTGTTAATGAAGAGTCAGACCAGGAGTAGAATCAATTACACATTGCTTTCATTCACTCCACTCTTGTATTCATAAGCATAATCGGTCCATCTAACAGACTGCATAATGATGTTGTGTCCTGTCAATCATATTCAAATTGCATGAATTTTAAGGAGAAAAAACAATGCGTGGAATTAAATTGATTTTCTTTTCTAGAGCTACAAGCACAAAGCCAAGCACTAAAAGTATTATTTGCAAATCTTATTGGCCAATTTATATGGTAAGCACCACCAATCTGCAACCTGAAACAGAATATTTGAAGTTCGGTTAACGGGAAGTTGAATTACCA
Source organism: Kogia breviceps (assembly GCF_026419965.1). Taxonomy (NCBI): domain Eukaryota; kingdom Metazoa; phylum Chordata; class Mammalia; order Artiodactyla; family Physeteridae; genus Kogia; species Kogia breviceps. The sequence continues at coordinate 34,424,730 of NC_081323.1, forward strand.
CCTGATAGCATTACAAAGTAAATGCTGTCTTCTTTCTCCATATAGGTCAATGTTTTCAGATACACATTTTCAGAGCTTGTTTTTATTATATTTCAAGAAACAATTGTCCATAAGATGTTCCTTTTCAATCTACAGCAGACAACAGTTAGATTGTATTTCAGCTGCAGCATGTTTCTAAATTTGGATTATTCTCTCATACATTTCTTCAGCTGCATGTTTGATTTCTTGCCATGCTCTGAAAGACTAGTCATACAGCTTTGTGCATGAGTTTGGGATAAACCAGCACTTAACAATGTTATTTTCTAGTGCATTTTCCTTTGAGTCTGTGAGTTGAGCCTATTTTGTTAGTTTTCCCTCCAGTGTTCTTGGTTATAAAGGGCTTCTAGTTCACCCTAGTTCACCTCTCTTAGCCTCCTTGGTGCTGTGGTTCCCTAAATAAAATGTCTACGTCTATGTCTATGTCTAAGATGAAATACACAGTAGCTAAACACCATTTGCATTTTACAGCTGATAAAGGCACACTGAATGCACTGTCCAAGCTTGAAGGAGTACACCCAGGTCAGTTTGAGGTCTGAATCCCATTTTTACATTAAAATGTGACAGTGTTGCCACGTTTCGGGCACCTTGTGCTGACAATATGTTTCATGTTTCATTGACTTCAAAGTTGTGAAGTTTTAAGCTTAATTTGTGAGGGTCAAGTTTTAAAATAATACTTGAGCAATTTCTACCAAAATGTTATCCTCCATATTAAAAAAAGAAAGAAAAGAAAAAAAGAAGGAAGGGGCAAAGCTCATTTTAAATTTTTTACTAGCTCTATCTCTTCTGCCAAAGGTTTATTTTAGGTCAGTCCTATTGATGGGACTGTGTCCTATTTCAACTGGACACCTACACATAAGGGTCTATTTGCAATAATATAGATTGAAATTTGTAAAAAAGGGATATCTTGTGGTCAGCCATTTATAGAATATTGGAGATTCCACAGGGTACTGGGGGCATCTGCATTACAATAGTGTTATTTCCAACAGAGGGGGTCTCAGAGAGACTGTGGGAAGCTGAATTTTCTGCAAAATTCCAACATTTCACCATCATTTTAGAATGAGCCAAAAGAGAACACATCCTAGAAGGAAGTGAGTCAAATACATGGCATTTTTAATACTTCAATAGCAGGGGTGAGAGGAGGTGGAGGTCCAGATAGACAATATGACTTTTTCAAGGAAAACAATAATAAGATCTTTGTTCTGGTTCAAGGGATGGATGGCAATTGGCAGCCTTTTCAGAGAGATGCAAAACCAGTGCTTTATGAAGACACAAGGGGAAAGTAGGCTTTAAAAATTCTATGTAGTGAGTAAAAATAAATGAACGTCAGTCCCCTCCTTAGGGTAACTCTACAAATGTGGAATCTAGGCTGGGACTGAAGTGTGCAGAGGAGTCAGTGTGCTTGTTTGTCAACAACCTTCCTTTATAGCTCCCTTGCCACCACAAGTATGGACTAGAAAGGCTTTTTTGCAATCATTCACTTAGTCATTAATTCTGTCCTTTTTTAAATAAATAAATCCACTAAGTGCCAGGTACATAAGGTAATTGCTCTGTTCACTCACACCAAACAGGTCTTGTGTTTTTTCTGACTACAGGCCTTTCCTGGTGTCAAGAGAGCCCCTCCATCCTTGCCTCTCAAAATCCTTCCCATCCCATGAAACTCAAAAAGAATTGACCTTCCTTGAAGATATGATTCATGAATCCCACTATATGAACTAAACTGAACTCAATTCTCCTCTTCTGGTCTCCAATAACACTTTCATTTGACCATTTACATGACTTTTAACATGAACATTTCTGTACACACAACTAAGAATATTCCATCAGTCAGAGCTCTCCAATAACACAGCATTCTGCCTGAGGAGGCAGGGAATTTCCTGTCATCAGAGGCAATCAAATATGACTATGTATGCATCGAGATTCCTTCTAACTCTGTGATGTTATCCTGTGTTTCCTGTCTTCATGTGGAGACTACTCTTCCACTGCACAAAACATGACCAATCTATGTCTGAGTCTCCTGCAAAGCCAAGAACTCTATGGGAACAATTGCCTAATAGATAATTAGTGAATGTGTGAGTGATTCAATAAAAGTTGGCCTGATATAATCAGTCTAATCAGAGATGATAAGCTGGATTAGAGAAAACAATGAGTGAAATGGACAGACTAGACTGAGCAAGCAATGGAATGTAGTTTGGTTCAGATCATGCAACATAATTTTTATAGAACTAAGAATCTGTTTCTTCACAGAAAGACTCAGCAAAGTCTGATCAAAGATTTCCTAATAAATGCACTACAATTAAAAAGAAAAAACCACACACCCACACACCCACAATTCTAATACCATCACACTTTTTAGTAAAAGCTATAAGATTCTTTCCCAAGACTTTCAACAGAAAAAAAAAAAAAAAGTGTGCAGTGACTCCTTTGCCTTTTTCTGCAAGAGATAATTAAATGCATTTTAAAAATGTGTCACTTCCCTCATCTGCACATGGTTCATTTTAGAATAAATTGGCTTTGTTCTAGAGATTGGTTTTGGCTCTCAAATCACAAAATGGAAAACTGCAGATTCTCTACACGTCTTCTCAAAAAATTAATGGGATCACTTTTCGTGTTTCTTTAAAAAGTGACATTTAGGTATAATGAACCCACCTCTCCATCAAAATAAACCAGGTTTAATTTCTCCCTGAGACCAGTACATTCATAAGACACCACTGGACTACAGCTACTCCATACATTTACACCTGTACTCTCTTTTGGGTTGCGCTTTCATGGTATAAACATCCACACAAGGCTCTACACCTAATTTTCTAGAGGAACACTTGTATTTAGAAAAGATAACTGAGAAGGACAGAACATTTTAAGAATTAGATTAACATTGATTCTAAAAGAAAGAATAGAGCTTCCCTGGTGGCGCAGTGGTTGAGAATCCGCCTGCCGATGCAGGGGACACGGGTTCGTGCCCCGGTCCGGGAAGATCCCACATGCCGCGGAGCGGCTGGGCCCGTGAGCCATGGCCGCTGAGCCTGCGCGTCCGGAGCCTGTGCGCCGCAACGGGAGAGGCCACAACAGTGAGAGGCCCGCGTATCGCCAAAAAAAAAAAAAAAAAAAAAAAAAGAATACATGGAAATTTCTATACTATGAAGTTGCATTTTTCATGAGTTCACTTATACGAATTCAACAATATGAACAAGGGGTTAGGAGGAGTGAGAATGACAAAATATTTAAATAATAAGGACTATTTCACTAAACATTTCCACAATGAGTGTTTGCTCTAGCATGAACATGAACTTACATTGCTGGACTCCAAGAGATCAGACTGCATTCCCACCTACCTCTCAGACATGATTGGCTCTTTGAGCAAAATAGAAGCTGTTTTCAAACTTTTTGGTTTTGGAACCTCTTTACACTCAAAAATAACTGAAGACGTGAGAGCTTTTGTTTTGGTGGGTCATATGTATCACACAAGAAAACAAAAGCACATATACAATTAACTATCAGGAAAATGATGCTATTACATGTCATGTAACCTCTGGAAAACTACACTGCACACTCAAGAGAGAAAGAAAGTGAAAAATGCAAATAATCTCTGAATATTATTATGAACATGGTATTGGCCTCACAAATCCCCTGAAAGAGGTATCCATAAATCACGCTTTGAGAGTTGCTACACTAGAGATTCTTTCTGTGCATATCTAGTAACTAAAAATAAATATCCCCACTTCTAATGGAAAACTGGCACCATTAACTACTTCCTCTTTTTCTCAAGTTTGAAGAAACAGTGATCTCTTTCAACTCTATACAGAAAACCAGACGTACTCGTCTTGTTAAGAAATGGTATTTCTCTGTTTCAACTTTTGTATGAGTTAAGGGATTTTACAAGAGTAACCTTAACTGAATGCAATTTTTGTCTTTTGGATATAAAGATTCTTAATCTTTAGAACTTAATTTCTCTTTCCACTTCTGTGAGACAGTGATCAGATCATTTCTACTCGCCAACTTCTTGAGAATAGAGATGCTCTTCTTAAATAAGCAGTTTGCTTATTTAAGACTAGTCCAGATCTAGTAACTAAATATAAATATCCCCTAAATATAAATATCCAGTCCTAGTAACTAGGACTCAAGGAAGAAAGTCTAAGATGACTGCTACCAGATCAGTTGATTCTAGTAGAGAAGAAAATAGCAGGCACAGCTTTTTAAACAAGAATTCTACCAGACATCACAGGATAAAGCAAAGATGGATCCTTCAGAATCATGCATTCCCAAAAGAAATCATGACAATTGTTTCCTTCCTTGTGCTTCCTTCTTCATAGAATGAGTTGGAAGCTACTAAAGGGAAGGAGACCAGCTAACATTAAACCAGGTCGGCAGGAATGAGAAAGGACACAGATAATTCAAGAAACTTAAAGGTTCTGGCCAATTTTGATGATGGTTTCAAGGTGGGTGGGAGAAAAGAAAGGGAAGAGTCAAAATTCATCCAAAGTAACTCCACTCTGGGTGACTGAGGGGACGACAGAAATGGAGAAATCAGAATATATAGTAATTGAGGCCCAACTTATTGTAGTGCTTGTCAAGTCTTCTAAAAATCTATCCTTAACATAAAAATAAAATATGATTCATTGTGAGGCTAAGATTCTAAGAGGTCAACCTGTGCCTCTGCAAGATTATTTAGTGGAAACCATTAATGTAAAACCACTCAAAGAAAACCAAGAGATCTTTCCATAGTAATTCAGATGCTAACAATGGAATGTTTGCCTGGAAGCTTTGATAATTAAGCAATGAATACCAGATTTTAAAAGAAAGAAATACATGTAAATAAATAACATCTGGTGATTGATTCTCTAGTAATATACTATTGTGTAGGCCAATGAATAAAAATTCCAATTTTTATTTGGACATGGGGTCATGCTTGAGTGATATGATAATATGATGAGAGAAACAGGTAGAGTAAAAGAATGGGTAGTTTATTATGAGTAGGAAAATATTTTATATTTTAGAGAAGTGTCTAAAGATGGTCACTAGAATGTGTAATTACAATCAGATAGAATGATATCAAGGGACTATTACTCAGCCATAAAAAGAAACGAAATTGAGTTATTTGTAGTGAGGTGGATGGACCTAGAGTCTGTCATACAGAGTGAAGTAAGTCAGAAAGAGAAAACAAATACTGCATGCTAACACATATATGTGGAATCTAAAAAAAAAAAAAAAAAAAAAGGTTCTGAAGAACCTAAGAGGTGGGACAGGAATAAAGATGCAGACTTAGAGAATGGACTTGAGGACATGGGGAGGGGGGAGAGTAAGCTGGGACAAAGTAAGAGGGTGGCATGGACAGATATACACTACCAAATGTAAAATAGATAGCTAGTGGGAAGCAGCTGCATAGCACAGGGAGATCAGCTCGGTGCTTTGCAACCACCTAGAGGGGTGGGATAGGGAGGGTGGGAGGGAGACGCAAAAGGGAGGAGATATAAGGATATAGGTATATGTATAGCTGATTCACTTTGTTATAAAGCAGAAACTAACACACCATTGTAAAGCAATTATACTCCAGTAAAATGTAGAAAAGAAAAGAATGATATCAGGAAAGAGCAAGAAAACAAGTCTTCACATCCCAATGGAAAATCCCACTCACGGAACTGGGTAAACTTGTGGGAAGTTTACCCACAAGTTTTTACTGGGAAAAGTAATTTTACCCTTTCTCTCCTCTCTGTAAAAACAGAATAATATTTATTTTTCAAGTTCATAATGGGGAATAAATTAGCCATTATATGTGAAAGCATCAAGCACAGCACCTGGCACGTAGTAGGTGAACTCTAACTTGATTGATTATTGTTAGTACTTGTAGTTAATTGTATTCACAGTGTATATAAATAGGATAACAATAAGCTCTTTCATATTTAATCAGTATTTCATCATTACACTCTCAAAATTCATAACTATTCATAGAAACCAATTATGTCAGAATTTATATTTTACTGGCTTCTTTGCTTCTACTATTTCTTGGATCCCTGGTTTTCTCTTTCTTAAACTCTTTTTTTTTTTCCCTCAAATATTTGGGTAATTCTTTCAGAGATGGTCTGTAGCTGGGAATTTTCTAAGTCACTAGATTTTCAAAAGCTTTTAGTTCATTCTCATTTCTGAATGTTAGTTTTCCAGCACATATGACTCTAGGTTCAAATTAATTTTTCTCTCAGAATTTTGACGATTTTGCTTCATTTCCTTCTACCACAAGAAAAAGCTAGTCTGATTTTTACACCTCCATAAGTTGAGATGGATTTCTTTTCCTCTCCAGAAGTTTTAGGAACTTCCAATTTATACTTGGAATTCTGAATTCTGTCTAGGTTCTTTTAGGACAGGAATTCTTTTTTCTCTTTTAGTTATGAAGTTATTACTACTCTTTCCTTTTCTCCATTCATTCTAGAAGTCTTAATAAATGGGTTGTATATGTCTGGGAGTAAATCTCAATTGTTTTTACTTTCTCTTAAATATAATGTTTTATCTGCTGCACATTTTAGACTATTTCCTTGACTTATTCTTTGCATCGGTAAGTTTTCAGCTGTTTCCTTTCCATTATGCATCCCTAATTTCTGTTCTTGTTTTAACTTCCTGGACTTTTTATTTCTCTCTCTCTTGTTAGAACATCTTTTTCTAACTTCTACATATATTGAATATAATTCTGTTCTCTAACAGCTTTTTCACTGGATATAAATCCTTTTGTTGTCCAGGATAATACTCTGTTACAGCTATCTCTCAGTGGATCTGAATTCACTTAACATACACCTTCACACTTTTTTTCTTGATACTTCTAGAGACCCATACAAATTATATGCATTTTCATCACATTGTTATTTATAATGCAAATAACTTATCCCTTGTCAGGGCATCTCTAATAAGAAAGAAAAGTATTTGTAATGTTGTGATTGATGACTGAATTATATAAATAGACATTTTAGCAAGGAATGTATTTCTCATGCAGCTAACAAAAGGATTATAGAAATTGCTAAGATCTTCACAGTTTTTTTTAATGTTAAAAGGTATGATTTTATTTTCCCAACATGATAAAACAGCATATGCTTCCAAATTGCAAATACACACAGACACAAAAACACACAGGAAAAGATAAAGAGAAAAAAAAGGAATATATTCAGTGTTTTCATGACTCAAAACATATCCATCCACATCATTCTAGCTATTTCATAGTGCTTCTTTTAGAACTGATGACAACATTCCAAACTAGACCTATTTTAGACCCCATTTTTAATAAATATTATACACTTTAAATAAAAATGGATTACATGTTTTCCAGAAGAGAATAGTTCAAATTGGAAGAGTTGTTTTTAGATACCTAATTATTATGCATTAATTACAAATCCTATTTAAACTACTTAAACAAAAAGTGATATTTATTTTTACCCTCACTAGTAGATCTATATGCCTTGTTACACACTTAGCTGTCTAGAGATATTTAAAGCAGAAACATATCAAGCAGCTGAATTATTTTCTAAAGCATCCTTGCAGTGCAGCATTTTGAAAACACAGAAGACATCAGTAACGTGTTCTGATAGAGTTTTAACAATTTTACTGCTTATTTCATTCTGAAAGACTAATGTCTTAGTTCTCTGTACTACAGTAAATGGACTGCAAGACACTGCTGTATAATAAAGAACAACAAAATTAACCTTTCTAATGGAATTATCATTGACAATTTTATTGATGAAATAGTGCAAAAGTTTCCATAGGATTGAACCAAATATCTTTTGTTATTTTTTGCCTTTTAATGTTCTTATTAAATGGAGAAAAAGTCATAAAGAACACACAGATGCAACCAATTTACAGAATTTCACGAAGACAACTTTGGCTCCTTTTCAAATGTATACTCTGTGCCTAAGAATCTATCCATGAGGTAGGAATCCCTGGGATTCCCTCAGAGCCCTCACTTAGGTTCTAGAAGCTTGTGAAGGCCAAAGCCTGCATGTGCTGGAAGCAAATGATGGCATTCCTCTAAATGGCTCAAGTCACCACTATCCTGGACATAGCCAGAGAAGAATGAGGCCATATCTGGTTTTGGCCTGGGAGCTGGAGTAAACACAAAAGGTTAAAGGAGAAATAAAAGGTTTTTCCAGTTGTTGAAAGAGAAAATTTCCCTTGGACTTTTCTTGTGCTAGAAAGAGCAACTTCCTTCCCAGGACATGGCTGATTGTATTTGTAGCTTCTGATAAATCTGGCTTTATCATATAATTCCCATGAAAGATCTATGGGCTCATCAGAGGTATACGGCCTCTCATAAACCACAAACTTTTACTGATATCTTCCTCATTATTCTTTATGACATGCTCCCGCCAACTTGTATGAATGCCTTCACTCAAGGAATAAGGCTTAGAACCAGAGGAGCCCACACCTGGACATACAGTCCCTCCTATGCCAAGGCTTTGGCTTACCTTCACTTTTATGGGTTTCCTTTACCATGAATTTTCCTACCCAGGGTGAACTCTATGTTAGAACCCTTGATTGAAAATAAGAGACCTCTGAAGGCAGTTCTTTGGCAGGAAGACCTCCCTGTAGATATTGCTTTTGGCTACAGGCATGCCCTTGTTGGGTGCCCTCACTTAATCCTAAACTCTTGCTATGTCAACAAACCACCTTCTCCTTTAGCACCTCCTAAGATATCTGGGGCAGTGGTTCTCAAACTTGAGAGTACATCAGAATCATCTGGAGGGATTGTTACAACCCAGGTTGCTGGGTCCTACTCCCAGAGTTTCTGATTCAGTAGGTCTGGGATGAGGTGGAGGTGGGAACAAAGAATTTGCATTTCTAACAAGTTTCCAGATGATCCTGGTCCTGCTGGTCTAGGAACCACATTGGTCTAGGAACCAGTTATTAGTCTAAACCAATAGTGGTAACCTGTAGCTCTCTTACAGAAATTCTACCCATGATCTGCTACTTCAGTTTTGACTTGGCACCCAACGGTCTGACCTTGATTTTTGCCAAATGGATTTACATACGAACTGCACCTCCAGCTATAATCTTTGGTTTATATATTGTGTTAATAACCATGTTCTGTTGACCTGTATGGCCTCTCCTGACGTGCCATGCTCACATGTTACACACACTAATGACAATCTATAGCTTTGAATGTTTGCATGTAGATAATACAAAAGCAAAACTTGTCCAATCTCAGCTCTAGTTCTCATAAATTTTAGTAAAGAGCTACAAAGATAAGAACATTTTGGACAAATATTGTAGTACAAAGAGCTCATTCTGGATTAAATGTCAACAGAACATTAATAACATTAATTGAGGCACTGATTGAAATTATTTAAATTATAAGAAGATCAGCGTGTGTGCACAGTAACTGAGAACAGTGTTTAAAGAAAGCATACTTCTGAGTTAAGCCAAAGAACAAGCTGGCCAAACTGAAGAAGAAAAGTTCAATTAAGTAAGTAATTTGACTTTGAATTGATTCAAGGAGGGGTCAGTGAAGGGATTAAGAAATGGTTGGATAGAGACTGTCATACAGAGTGAAGTAAGTCAGAAAGAGAAAAACAAATATCATATATTAAAGCATATATGTGGAATCTAGAAAAATGGTAGAGATGAACCTGTTTGCAAGGCAGAAATAGAGACACAGACATAGAGAACAAACATATGGACACCAAGGGGGTGGGTGGGTAGAATTGGGAGATTGGGACTGACATATATACACTAATATGTATAAAATAGATAACTAATGAGAACCTGCTGTATAGCACAGGGAACTCCACTGTACAGTAGAAACTAACACAACATTGTAAAACAACTATATGCCAATTTAAAAACAACAAACTTATGTGAAATATATGTAAATTCCCATTTATCTCATGAGATTCCATGCATTTCTTAAGAATAAATTCTTCAGAGATGGAAAAAAAAAAGAAATCGTTGGAAAGAAGCTATATAAATGGCCAATAAGTACATGAAAAGATGCTTACCATTCTTAGTCATTAAGGAAATGCAAATCAAAACCATAATGAGATACTTCACACCTACTAGGATGGCTATAATCAAGCCAGACAATAACAAGTGTTTGTGAGTATGTGGACAAATGAGAATCATCATACATTGGTGGTGGGAAAGTAGATGTCACTTTGGAAAGCAAACAGTTCCTCAAAATGTTAGATATAGAGTTACCATATGACCCAGTCACTCCACTCCTAGGTATCTACCCAAAACAACTGAAAACATATGTCCATATAAAAACTCATACGCAAATATTCATAGCAGTATTATTTATAAAAGCCCCAAAGTGGAAACAACGCAATGTTTATCAATTAATGAATGAATAACCAAATGTATACCTAAAGAATGAAATACTATTCAGCCATTAAAAGGAATGAAGTACCGATACCTGTTATAACGTGGATGAATCTTGAAGACATTTTGCTAAGTGAAAGAAGCCAGTCACAGTAGGCCAAGCATTGTATAATCCCATTTATAGGAAATGTCCAAGCTGACGAGGAGGTTTGGGTGGTGGGTGGACAGTAACTATTAAGGAATAGAGGGTTTTTTTTTAAGGTGATGAAAATATTCTGAAATTAAATAGTGGTGGTGATGGTTGTACAACTCTGTAAATATACCAAAATCACCAAATTGTACACTTAAAAAAAAAAAAATAAAGAAAGAAATGGTTTTGGAACATGCCAGGAAATTCAGGCTTGGGGTAGTTAATACATATTTGGTAAATTGCTGTCTGAATATCTGAAATGGCTAATTAATTAATATTGACTGTGTCCAGAATATGCAAAATCATGAAAAGCAACACTCTAAAATAAGACTTGGAAAATGGAGTTTGTCACCCTATGACATCTGTCTATGGGGGTACTTATTGTGCAACTGGGAAGGCTCAGGTTGAACTTTTCAATTAGTATCCCATAGGACAGACCCTCTATGACTTCATCTCCTACCAACAACTATCAAAACACAGATTAGGAGAACTACTTGCCACTCAGAACTGCCCATGAATCTAAGTACTGAGAGCCACTTCCATTTTTCAAAAAGCTTGCCTGAATATTTCATTGCAAACTAGTCAATTGTCCAAGCACATAAAATGTATGTGAAGGTCATAAATAATAAGCAGAGGGAGATAAACTCTGCTTGGTATCACAAACATTCAGTTCCCCATCAGATCTGAAGTCTTTATATGTGGTCATGTTATCCAATCACAGGGCCTTCAACCAGAATTACAAAGATGCTATACAAAGTATAATGTTTTGTTTCACAAATAAGCTCTATGGAGAACCATCTTTTCATGAGAAAACTTCACTTCAAACACTTGTAGGCAAAAGTTACCATCTTCTTAGGAACTGAAGAAGAACACTTCTCATATCCTTCTAGCAAGATTTTCAGAGTCTGTATGTTTTGGCCATAGCTTTGTTTGCCTTCGTCAATAGGCAAAAGTCAGAGGTTTTTAGGTGTGTTTATACATATGCATGTACAGTCAGCCTCATGGACAGGCCAGAATAGATAACTCCATTATGTGTCTTAAGAAATGTTGTGGGGACTTCCCTGGTGGTCCAGTGGTTAAGAATCTGTCTCCCAATTCAGGGGACATGCGTTTGGTCCCTGGTTGGGGAACTAAGATCCCACATGCTGCAGGGCAACTAAACCCACCCATCGCAACTAGAGAGAGGCCTGCATGCCGCAACTACTGAGCCTGCGTGCCACAACTGGAGAAGCCCTTGTGCCACAGCTAGAGAGAAGCCAGCCACAAAGAGCCCACACATCGCAAAGAAGACCCAGTGCAGCCAGAATAAAATGTTGTGAAGATTCCTGCACTCATTGGTGAGGTGAGGGGTTTGGATACATCTCCCTCCCCATCTCTCCTCCAAATCTGGGCATAACCTGTCCTATGAAAAGAGAAGACTGGACTTTCAGAGACACTGAGATTATACAAAGAAAATAACAGCTATTCTTCATTGAATTCTCACCATGTGGCAACTACTGTTCTAAATCTAAGGCTATTTTAATCTCTCCATACCTTTGGTATTCACCAAGACCTAGTACTGAAAACATGCATAAAAAAGCAAAGATGATCCTGTTCTGGATGAAGATTGAGCAGATGGACTTCTCCCTGTTCCTCCTGTTAAGTGCAGCTTAAAACCTTGGAAGTTGTACATGAAACAAATATAAAAAGACTCTGAAAGGTGGCAAGAAAAAGGCAGGCATTGGGACTTAAGGACTGACATGGTGGTGAATTCACTGGGTTTTCTTTTGGCTTCATATATCCTGGATTGGGTGCTGGAGGAGCCAGGAACCTGGAAATGTCAACAAGAGGAGACCAAAAAAGCCCTAAGAATGGCCTGCTTTTTCTAGCCAGAAGACCAGGAAAGGCCAACCTAATAAGACAGAAAGACCTTAACTGTCCTACTCCAGACAAAACCATGGTTCCATCCTGCCCCCTGTCAGCAAAGGCCAACGGAAGATCCTTGATTTCCACCCCTGCCCAGCTATCATGAGGTACTCCCCATCCAAGTGCTATCAGAGGTTGGTGAGTCAGGACTTTCATCCCTGAATGGTGATAACAAAACCCCTCCCCATATAATGTCAATATAAATCATGTGGAGATACTGGGCTTCCACCCTCACTTGCCCTGGAGTGGTATTAGGGGATACCATGAGGAAAGCTGGAACTTTTACAATAATTCCGCCCCCGCCCCCACCACTGCTGTGTCAGCGGAGGATAACTGAGGAGAAGTAACAATGCAATCCTCCTTTTCCCAGCCTGAAATCCCAACTCTATCCAACAGAAACAAGGCACATCTCCCTCCCTGAGGTGTCAAAGGAGGCTGAGAAGGGAACCTGGACTTTCACCTTCACCTGGCAGTAATGAGGCAGCACACCACTTCCCTGTTGGGGTATCAGAGGAGGTCTCCTAAGACAAAAGGTTTAAATAAGATCCAGAGTCTCATACAATAAAGGATACAATGCAAAATCACTCATTATACCAAGAACCAGGAAAATCTCAACTTGAATTAGAAGAGATAATCAACAGACTCAACACAGAGACAACAGATGTTAGAAGTAAACAAGTAAGATTTTAAAACAACCATCATAAAAATACTTCAATAAATAATGATGAACATGCTTGAAACAAATGAATACATAGAAACTCTCAGCAAAGAGTAGAAGATATAAAGAAGAACCAGATGGAAACTTTAGAACTGGAAAATACAATCGGTGAAATAAAAAACTCAGTGACTGGGCTCAGTAGCATAATGGAGAGGACAGTGGAAAGAGTCAATGAACTTGAAGACAGAACAATAGAAATTAGTCTAAACAACAGAAAGGAAACACTTAAAAAATGAACAGAGCCTGAGGGACCTGTGGGACTATTAGAAAAGATCTAACATTTGTATCATTGGCATCTCAGAGGGAGAATAGAAAGAAGATGGGGTTTAAAAAGTATTCAAAAAATAATGGCTAAAAATTTTCCAAATTTGGTAAAATATATAACCAAAGGATCAAGAAGTTTAGTAAATTCCAAACCAGATAAATGCAAAAAAATTCATGTGAAGACACAGCATAATCAAACTTCTGAAAACTAAAGACAAAGAAACAAACTTGAAAGCAACAAGACAGAGACAAAACCTTGTCTACATAGGAGAAAAACAATTTAAATGACTATGGGTTTCTCCTCAGAAATCATGGAGGCCAGAAGGAAGTGATGAAAGAAAAGAACAATCAAACATAGAATCCTATTTCTAGCAAAATTATCTTTCAGGAATGAAGGAGGAAATAAATCATTCTAAGGCAAAGGTAAACTAAGAATTTGTCACCAGCAGACCAGACCCAACCTACAAGAATGACTAAAGGAAATTCTTGAGACAGAGGAAATAATAAAGGAAGAAATTTTAGAGCATAAGGAAAGGGGAAAGAATAAAAGAGAGAGCAAAAATATGGAAGAATGGATAAGTAAACTGTGCCTGAACTAATGAGAAATGAACTATTGTTACATGTGGCGACACGAATGGATGCGACAGACTTCATACTAAACAAAAGAAAATTTGAGGCAGTAGATAGATGGGCCTCAGGCTGAGCCGCTGGAGTCTGTCCCCTGTGGACAGATACTCCAAAATAGCAGGAGTGAGAGAGGAGCTGAGCCCTGCCCAGATAAGAGATAAAGAGACCACATATTTCTCATCCTCAAGGTCAAGGAGACCTTCCCGACTATACATGTGTAGAAAGGCTCCTCAGGGGCCAAAAAGTGAGGGGGCGCCACCCCACAGTAGGTGACGTCAACCTACCCATAGGCCTCTTAACTAGAATCCATCTTGGCTAAGAGACGTGAACGCACACAGGGGAGGACCCTGAGATAAACCAAATACGAACTCAGAGCCAGGCAAAGCAAGATGATTGGCCAAAGGAAACCTGGAAGAAATGCCCCATATAAGTAATTAAAACTACCACGAGGGCTTGACTCTCTCTGAGCCCACCCATGTGAGCCTATTCACACATTCTCTTTTTCCTCCTAAAAAACACTTTGTTTCACTACTTTCCACCTCTTTGTGGGAATTCATTTCTACAAAGCCGACGGGCCAAAGCCTTGTCACTGGCCACAGGTCTAGCGGCTAGGATTCAGCACTCTCACTCTGTGGTCTGGCTTCAGTCTCTGGCTGGGGAAGCAAAATTGTGCTTCAAGCCGCTGCAGGCCAAGGCCACCCGAGATCAAGCTGACACAAAAGATTACATATATACTCTATGTGGTTCCATTTATATTAAAAACAGACAAACTTGGACTTCCCTGGTGGCTCAGTGGTTAAGAATCTCCCTGCCAATGCAGGGGAGGGGTTCAAGCCCTGGTCCTGGATCTTCCTGGACCAGCCCACATGCCGCGGAGCGGCTAAGCCCGTGCACCACAACTACTGAGCCTGTGCTCTAGAGTCCGCAAGCCACAACGACTGAGCCTGCATGTCACAACTACTGAAGCCTGTGTGCCTAGAGCCCGTGCTCCACAACAGAGAAGCCACAGCGATGAGAAGCCCACGCACCACAACCAAGAGTAGCCCCCGCTCACCGCAACTAGAGAAAGCCTGCGTGCAGCAACAAAGACCCAACACAGCCAAAAACAAATAATTAATTTTTTAAAAACAGAACAGATAAAATTAATACATCATGAAAGAAGTCAGAACAGTGTTTGCCTTTGAAAGATGGGAACTCACTGTATTGGGCATGAGGGGAATATTTCTGGTGTGAGGGGAATATTTTCCATATTAATTGGTGTGTATACATTGTCAAAACTCACCAAATTATACACTTAAGGTCTTTGCATTTCACTCTATGTATATTTTATCTCAATTAAAAGAAAAGAGTATGGTAATATAATAAGCACAAGTTCCATTTATGTCACTGCTCCATCTATGATTTTCAAAGCAGAATGTAAGCAATGGATATTTGTGACTTAACATTTATTTCCTTGTTCATATAGGCGATATTCCACGTTTCACAGGGTACAGCAAATGTAGGATAAATATTTGCTCTTCTAATTCTTCATATTTGGAAATGAACCCATGTACTTAATAAAATATTTATATCTAAACCATAAAATTTGAAGAGTCTTTTTAAAAGAACTAAATATTTGCTTTAGAAAAATAACTTTTGCTTCCCTGGTGGTGCAGTGGTTGAGAGTCCGCCTGCCGATGCAGGGGACACGGGTTCGTGCCCCAGTCCGGGAAGATCCCACATGCCGCAGAGCGGCTGGGCCCATGAGCCATGGCCGCTGAGCCTGCACGTCCGGAGCCTGTGCTCCGCAACAGGAGAGGCCACAACAGTGAGAGGCCCGCGTACCGCAAAAAAAAAAAAAAAAAAAAAAAAAAAGAAAGAAAAGTAACGTTAATTCTTGCTTTTCATCAGGCACATACACAGGTGAAGCAAAAAGGTATCTCCTTATTAAAGTAGTTTTCAGAGGGATGTTTAAGAAAATAATTCATACCCGCTGGGGTACTGTTTTCCTCCAAATTGCTTTACTGACCAGCAAGAAATAACACAAAGTTGACTCATTCCCTGCGGCAGGCTATATTATCCAAATATGGCTACAATAGTATCTGTCATCCTATGTGTTCTTCTGCAGTGTGACCTTGCCTTGCCACTCCTTCATTGGAGCATAAATCCCCTCCCAATGACACTCAGGTGGCTGTGGTGACTTGCTTATCACCAATAAAGTGTGTTGAAGTGACGCTATGGGACTTCCAAGGAAAGGTGAGAAGAAGCCTGCCAAAAAGGCCCTGGTCTCTTGCAATATTTGGTAACTGAAGGCCCCCTCTAGGAACTCTGACATGCTGTGAGAAGCCAAAACCATATGTGCAGACACTCTGGTGGACGGTCCCAGCAGAGCCCGTTCTGTAAGCCATCCCATACCAGTCACTAGACATGTGGGTGAAGAAGCCTCCAGATGATTCCAGCCCCCAATCATTCACATTTTTCCCAATAAGGACCCACACGATATGAAGCAGAGACAGGCCATTTGAATTACTGTCACACAAGATCTGCACGCCTAATAAAATAGTTGACTTACCCCACCTAGTTTTGGGATGATTTGTGGCACAGCAGTAAATAACTGAGACATTTTTGTTCAATTTGCTTATTTTCCAGAAAGTGATAACATGAAATTGACTCATTCCCTAACATAGGTTATAATCACTTCCGACTACATTATCCTAAAGGAAGTAGAAGTACCTGAGGTTCTACATTTGATTTAACTTTGGGGTTGACTTGGAGTCAGACTTGCGAATAGGATACAGTCCATCTTCCAAAGTTCATTGTCACCGATTCTGATTGGTTTTCACCCACGGGGATTATGCCATAATGTATGTCAAAAATCATATACAAGCTATGGCAGTCTCTGTCTTGGTGTTTAAATTCCAGCTTTGCCATATACCATCTGGTGATCTTGAGTGAAATTTTGAGCCTCATCTGTTAAACTGTCACATTAATACTTTATTCATAAGGACCCTTGAGATTAATAGAAATAACAATGAAAGTACAATGCTTGACACAGGGTCTGAGTCTGCAAATTTGCAGCCATTAATATTAGGTATATGCTCTCTCACACATATGGAACATTAGTTATCTGCAGAGTGATTAAAGGTTTACATTCCTTCTCTACACTAGGGCTGTAGTGCACTAGTGCACTACTAGTGCACTAGTCCCTAGTGCATATGATAGGGTGTTCAGCATCTCAGTTGCTGGTGGTCCTCTATATGTATAATTGGGCTCCCGCAAGATTCCGCATCAATATTCAGTGAAAGCTCCCTCTTTCCAGAGCCTTTAAAACAGCCACTATAGTATAGAAACTCCCTGAGAAATGCCACCAGGAACTCCCATTAAAAAGCCTAATAAATGTTTTCCAACTAACACATTATGTTCTGAATTTATAGGAACAATCTGAGCAAAAAAGGTCTTGGCAGTCATTTAATGGTACTATTACAAAGGCAAAATCATATGCAGATTCTTGGATAGTATTCATTTCATCCTATGGGAGCATTTTGAAATTAGTTTCAGAAAAAGGGCAATCCGTAATAAACTTTTAATTTCAAGAGCTGCACAAGGTAAGGGCTGAAAATTACAATAGGCCAGGTACCATGTCAGCTCTGATATACTACAACACTTCTTTATGAGCACATTACAATTCGAAGAGCTAATAATAAAAAGAAGTGATGCTGAGATGATGAATTGATGCTATGCAATTAGACCTATTAGAATTCACAAGAGTCGACAGGCAATAATCAAACCCTTTTCATGCTGCCCATTGCAATTATCTTTGCACTTAAGAGTCAACAAAGCACATAATGACTTGCACTCAATTAAGGAATTCATGAGAAATGGAATTTTAATTAGTGTGTAGAAAATTTGGGCCATTTATTACTTTACGGGACAAGAAATTGTGAAAACTAGTTGAGGAGTTAAAAACATCAGTGATAGATGTTTGCTGATCATGGTGAGGAACTTGGATGATGGAAATTTCCAGTACTCCCCCCCCATGAAATTACCCTTAACAAAGTGAACCTACTGTTTAGGACAGAATAAGCAGTAAGTGGATTATTGATATCATGGTTGATTGATAAACCAGACATCAAATCCATTTCCAATTTTGACTTTCCTGAACCACAGTATTTCATACTATTTACACACACAGATAGACACACATATTCACTCATCCATAACCCACATCAGAATCAATAAATATATATTAATTGCTATCTTCATGTAGCAAATAAAGTATATATAATCAGAAGAAGTGGGATTATTAATTCAATATGGAATTTTTAAAAGTTCAGTGAGTAAAAATTATGCTTAGTCATCTTAAATTTTTTTTGTTAATTATGAAAAGCTACTATGTAATGGCTGTTTGTTTTTTAATAATGTTTATTCATAATGCACATTCTCTTTTAATGCACTTGACCTTGGGAAAGAAGATGAAATTATCTTAGTTTAGTACAACTCAGACATAAATAATAGGCTTTAGCATTTAACACATAAGTCAATGGAAATTCATTTTCGTCAGAAATTTCCTGGATATTGGGTAAAAGGTACCGTGTTTATAAATAGAAAATGTCAAATGCCACTTTGCAATGAGGTTAATTTAATAACATATTTCTCATGCCCAATTTACCAGTGAAAAGCTAGTCTAAAATACGAATAGTTGGGGAAATTTCCACATCACTGCTGCACTCTGTGAATACATGGAAACAAAATTAAGACTGAGTACAACAGTCTTCCCCACGCAATTCATAAAACAACCAGGAAAGAAAATCAATATTTATGAAAATAAATCATTGATTCAATTCGCAAACAAAGCCAAATGGTACTTGAACTATCCTGGAAGTTGTTATCTGCATCCTGGTTAAAAAATTTTATTTACTTTATGGTTTAAAATTATCCTAATTTGAGATGTAACATGTGAATGTTTAAATTGTAGAAAGTATTTGAATAAAGATCAGCCTCAGAGGGTACCTGATATTTAAAATTTTCATGATAATTTTAAAAATTAATGTTATTACTATAGCAAAAGTTTAAAAGTTCCACACTTCAATAAAAAAAAATGTGGCACCAATTAAAATTCTCCACCTCTACCTCCTTGCTCATCTTCCTTCTCAACAATAAGAACTTAATATATAGTTAAGTTTGTTGCTACCAGGAATAAAATATTACATTTCCCAGCAGTCTGTGCCAATAGATGTGGTCATGTGGCCAAGTGTTGTGAAGGACCTCTGGAAAAACTGCAGGATTAGAATGGCATCATTTTGGTCTTCTGCATTTCTTTTTTCTTCATGCACTGATACACACAAACTTGATGATGGCTGGAACTCTAGCAGTTATCTTGGGCCTTGAGGTATATAAAATATCATAATACTTTTAAATTATAGGAAGTTTTATAATTTACAAAATTCTACCATGTACAATATTTTTTTTCCATTTGCATTTTAGAAATTCTGCAAGGTAGGTCACTCAAGTATTTGCTTTTTTCTTTCAATCATTTATATGCTGCTGCTTTGTCCTGAGTTAACTGATGATTTTAAATTGCATTAAAAAATAGATGAAGTTTAAAGTATAATGAAAACAAAGGCATCTGAAGAAAAGAAACAGTGATGTCTATAGACCTTGGGCTGGGTCAAGTATTGCAGGTGAATATTAAATTTGGTTCTGAGCTTCCAGGCAGCTAAAACAAGAAATACATGAGTTTGTCAGAAGAGACCATCTCCTTTTCTCTTAACCTAGTAGTGAATTTAAGGAAGACTACCTTGTTTAACTCTCATATGAGGGATATTGCATGACACAGTGGATGCCTTAAATAGTAATCATGCAAGTGATACAGAAATATTCAGAATAGAGACATTATATTGTTTTCAAAGAAGCAAAGAGCATATGATTACGTCTTGATTTGGCACAAGTTTTCCTCCATGTGGCTAAAATGATATGACTTCAGCATAATCTAATTTTTATATGGTTATATTTTAGAGCACCTAGAAAAATAAATTGTTAGTTTGGCCCTTCAAACATCCCTCTCCAATATCAGGCGCATTGAATGATCTTTGAGTGGCAGTCACTTCAGTTTTATCCTAGCTCCAGGCAAGAGGGGCCCCTTCCATGGATCCTGTGCTGCTTCAGAGGTACCCACATATCACAGACACACATGACAATTTACTTTTGTCACTTTGGATCCTGCATTTAGCACTGGTAGAGTATGATTAATCATCCTCAACATCTGATCTCATAATTAACATTGTTAGGACCTCAGGGAAAGGATTCTCCACATTGCTTATCATGTATCTCAAAATAAACGAAGGCTGTATTTGAATATCATGAAGGGATGTGGACTGTGCAACCCCTGACCACAGAGATCGACGTCATCTTGGAGTGGAAGGGGTATTTAGCACTAGAAGTGTTTAGGTAAGGGAAAAATAATTAACTTCTCAAAATATTCCTGTAAACTAGCATGAGTGCAATAGACTCTCAAAAAATGAAGTGCCGTTTCCTAGGAGAAACAAATATCCATTCCAATTCTCTTCATGTATCAAATTGTGATGTTCATGAATTTGTGTTGCATGTGTGACAGTTGCACATGGCAGCTTCGGAACACATTCCAATAATAAACAATTCATATATTGTGTCATGTTTTTTCGGCTTGATGTACAACTTTTAAATGTTGACCCATATGTCAGGAGGTCTCCATTTGTGCGCTTGTCCTGGGTCCTCCAAATGTTAGAGGAGACACAGCTCAAAGAATTAAAGTGTATGTGTCAAATTAAAAGGGTTCCTTCTGCTTTGTATACTAGACATATGGGGACAATGGGGAAGTAATCATTAGTTCCGTTTTACAGGTAGGTTAACTGAGACCGATAGGGGAGGCTTAGGCCAGAGAATCTAGTTCTCTTCTAGACAATCTCAGAGTCTCCACCAAGCCGTGTTCCATCCCACGATAACTAACTTTTACTTTATGTCAGAGATGCAGGGAGTCCTAAAACAGAGCTACTCAAATTGCCATCAGAAGATCAGCAGTATCAGCTTCATGTAGGAGCTTGTTAGGGAAATGGAATCTTGAGGCCCCACCCTAAACCTGTTAAATCAGAATCTCTGGGAGTAGGGCCAGGAATCTGCTTCATGAGCTCCCTAGTGAATTCTTTACTGCATTCCCGATAGATAATTTGTTTTTAACCCCTTGTTACTGGAAGTGTGGTCCATAGACCAGCTGCAGTGGTATCTCCTGAGAGCTGGTAAGAAATGCAGAATCTCAGGTCGCACCACCACAACTGAATCAGAATTTTCATTTTAATGAGGTCTCCAGGGGATTCATATAAACATTCAAGTTTGAGAAAGTGCTGCACTGAATAAATACTTCTTCAGTTGCATACGGTGAATGCTCATCAATTTATTCTCTGAACTACATATCAGGGTTGTGCTGTTTTATAATGTTTTAGCATGTAGAATTCAAATAAACTGTAACCCGTGCTGACACACGCACAAACCCAGGGTTCCTACTGACCCCCTTACTTAGTTAATATGGTTTCACCTAGTATTATGTTACACAGGCTAAGTCATATGCCCACTATACAAAGCAAATTACACATATTCTGAATCTACTTCTGGAGAACAGCACATTCTGTTTAGCCATTCAAAAATTTAAACAAGATACGATCATATTGGTGAATGAGACAGAGTCTTTTAAAAGTTCCAGAAAACCTCACAGTCTGCTATTAACAATGTTTTGATCTTTAAACATTTACCCCACCAAAAAAAAAAAAAAAAGTGTTAATTGGGTGAAAAGGTCAGGCAGTGCAAAGAAAACCGGATGGAAAAATAAGAGCATGGCAATTTGACCCAAAAAAAGTGATTGAATATACAGTCATCAAAATAGCATGTGAAGTTTCAGTATTTAAATCAGTCTCCGTTGAACCCCAGTAAAAAACAAAACAAAGGCCATCTGAAACAATGTAACATTTTTACACAGTTTTTCCTTCAAAACCAGCAGACTTATGATCCAGTATGCTAGTGATACAGAGTCTTAGCTGAAACTATGAAGGCCACATTTCAAACACTAGGATAAGTTGGAGGTAGGTTTTTGATAAGGGAAAAACAAAGAAAAAACAACCTCCCTTTTCTAAAAATAGCGATTTACTCTAATAAATGTTTTACTGTTCTAGATTTAGAAACCACTACAATATGATTTGACATCATTATAAGTTATGTTTCCAGAACTGTATTTTTCTACTTGACTTTCTTTTTTAAAAAAAAAAAATTTATTAATTTATTTGCCTGCGTCGGGTCTTATTGTGGCACATGGAATCTTCGTTGCAGCATGTGGGATCTTTTGTTGTGGCGGGCAGGGTTCTCTCTAGTTGTGACATGTGGGCTCTAGATAGGAATTTAGGGGTATTTAAAAGAATACTAACTTAGAGGAACTGATCTATATTCCATAAAACTTGGTTTTAGGAGAATAATGTGTTGTCTTGTGAATAGTCCTGGTCCTATGCCCTTAAAGTAAATAAGGCTTGCCTCTCTCAATACACCAAAAACATAATATATATTTAAAATATCCCATTATCTCCTAATAGCTACAAAGTAATGAGATGCAATATATTTAAGGTCCAAATAATAGAGTTCAAAGTTTAAAAATGTGTAAAATCATGAAATTATATGAGCATAAAGAGTTTCTTATCATAAATAATATTGAATAGTACTATTTTGGTGTCTAATATAGAAAGTCAATTTCCTTCTTCAGAGTCTTATTTTCAAAAAGCAAACTTAGGCAAAAAAACCAAACAAACACTTCAAGGATAACTGGCAAGCTAAATGAGGAAAATAGTGCAAAAGTATCTTCTAAAAAAAAAAGACTATTCAAGCAATAAGAACAGGGAAGCCCACCAAAGCACGCAAAGGAGAGCCAAACCAGAAATGAGAAATAATGGAAATTAGGGAGGGATTGGTAAGATTGAACAAAACACTCACCTGTGTGAGGGGCCTGAGCAGCAGTCCTGCCTGCCTGCTGGGTTTCCTAAATATATGCTGTTTGTATACTGAGTCCTGAAGGCCTCAAATGCTAAAGACTTCATACTTAGTCTTTACCAGATTCCTCAAAATGTTACAAGTATATTCCTGGTGAGGCCTAAGCCCCTGATCTCCTAAACCTTCTCTGATGATGTCAGACCAGTATGCACAGGACTGGGGTACCTTGGGGCAGAAGGAGAGGGGCCTATGGGGCTAGTGCATCGATTCTGAGTTTGCATGGTACCCTCATCACTGTTTTCCTTCTGAACAGTCCTGGCCAGCAATAAAGGACAATGTAAAATCCATTATTAGAAAATGTATCCCAAACTTGGAAATAGGTGAGAGTCTTCTTTCAGTGCAGTGCTGGGCATGACTACTGACTGGACTATTTTACAACTCTTGGATGCAAAACTTAACTCATAGAATATTGTCCATAGAGATACAAATTATTTCTCTTCAATGAAATGGATAACCCCAAAGATAGCTCTAGAAGATATTCACCAGTTTTGTATCTAACCCAGAAACCTTACTCTAACATCTCTTGTGAGATTGCCATATATACCTAGCTCCTCAAATGGTCTCTAGACTGATTTAACAATTGACTAATTTTCTCATTAATTAATAAGTTAAATAAAATTTTAAATATATGTTTATGTTATACATGTATGTCATATTTTTAGCCTTCTGAAAATTATTCTTTAACATCACAAAAGTCCAAATTTAGAGACATCCTACAAAATAATTGACCTGTACTTGTAACAATGTCAAGAGCATGAAAGACAAAGAAAGGCTGAGGAGCGGCTACAGCTTGAAGGTGGCTGGAGGGACATGACAGCTAAACACAAACAGTAATCCTGGATTGGAGCCTGGACCAGAGGTGTTTTTTTGTTTTTTGTTTTTCTTTCTATTACTGTAAAGGAAATTAGTGGAACAATTAGTAACACTTTTATAAGATCTACAGACTAGATAACAGTCTTCAATCACTATTAATTTCCAATGTTAATTTTATGGTACTGTGATTATGTAATAGGAAGTGTACACTACAATATTTATGGGTAAAGGGCACCAAGTCTGCGAGTTACTCTCAATTCAGAAATGAATAATATAAAATATGCTTGATAAATGATGGAATGACTAAAAAAAATAACCACAATAGCGACAGAAGTTGGAAATTGGTGAAGAGTGTACTGGAAATCTTCATACTATTTTTATAAGTTTTTAAGCCTGAAATTATTTTACAGTGAAAAAAGTTAAAAATAATATCACACAAGCATCAAATTAGAGAACACATAAATCTTGTAATGAGGGTCCTCAATAACATCACTAATAAACTCTTTGATTCGTTTAATACTTTATGGTTGACAATTATTTCCCCTGTGTTATCCTGTGGATTCTTACATCTCATGATGTAAATGTTTTTTTTTGTTTTTTCTTTTTTGTTGTTGTTTTCCTCAATTGAAGCTTGGAGAGATTTAGCACAGTCTTCTGACTGTTCTAGTGACTTTGCTACTAACTGACACAGACTTCACTACAGGCATTGGATGGAAGATTTTCCAACTTGTTCTTTGGGACTCACCAAGGGAGGGTTGTGGAATAAAGGAATGGAGGAGTGACAGTGGGGTTGGGAGATGAGAGGATGGGGGAGTCAATGTGCATGGTGGCAGGTCATTTACTGACCATCCATCTCCCATTTCTATCCATTGTTTATCAGTTTCCATTCTTTTCTCTGAAGCCCATCTTCATAGGATAATACAGTTCGGGCAAAAAGATGTAATGTAGATATACAATGGAAAATTACTCAGCTATAAAAAAGAATGAAATAACACCATTTGTAGCAACACGGATGGACCTAGAGATTATCATACTAAGTGAAGTAAGTCAGACAGAGAAAGACAAATATATGATGTTGCTTATGTGTGGAATCTGAAAAAACGATACTTATTTACAAAACAGAAATAGATTCACAGACATAGAAGGCAAACTTACGGTCACCAAAGGGGAAAGGGGGATATATATATATATATATATATATATATATATATACACACATACATACATACACATACACCTGAAGCTAACACAACATTGTAAATCAACTATATTTCAATAAAATTTTTTTAAAAAGAAAAAAAAAAGAACTTCTTGGGCAGAAACAATTATGATTCTATCAGCCAAGTTAATTTTGCAAAGATTTTGGAAGGACTACAATTAAGCGGATACTCTTAATACATATTCCTGTGGACTCGGGAAAACTGTAAATTGACAATACAGAGGGAAAAGTAAAGAGAAAGAAGAAAGAGGGGAGAGAAGAGAAAGAAAAAGGGAGGTAACAGAACAAAGAGGCCTACGCAGCGTTTACTGGTGCCCACAGTGTGCTGAGCCTTATGCACAGCTGAAAACCCTCATCTGCAGCTTCCACTGCACTGGCTTTCAACCAGGCCACTCACAGAGCACAGGAGATGACAATTCCGTCCCTGTTAATAAAGACTCTAAGATAGCTTAGCATTGTGTTTTGACACCCAAAATTCACTGTGGAGTTAGAAACCAGTTTGTTAGGAGCGTAGCAAACTATAAAAATCTAAAAGGTTTTTAAATATTCATAGCTCTTGAATGGTTTTCTCCCAAATGGCCACACAGCTGACTACAGTTCCCTCCTAGAACCCTCTGCTGTTGTTTATCCTCTAAATGTCCCCAATATACAACAGTTTTAATCTTTTGTTGCTGTTGTAAAACTTGATCTACTGTGGGACAACATAATTAACTGTCAGGGCCTGGATGTATGGAGTGAGAAGCGGACAGAATAATCCAGGATGTACGTCACTAATAATTCAGTTTATGGCTCAGTGATAATGGGATTCCTGGTTATTAGCAGGACAGCTGGCCCTGGAGGCTTCTCAGCTTGAAGCCCAGGTGTGTGGCCATGCCAGGTAGGACTGGTGCTGGTTGGGGCACAGGAGCCTCATGCTGCCCGTCTTTTCTATTCCATGGATCTATTAAAGGCCTACATCATTCTCACTATATAATTTAGAATGTGAAGCCAACTAGAAAAGAACAGCAATCTGTGGTCCACCTGTTAGGACCCTCAGTTTTTCTGTCTCAGGACTGTCTCTGAAATTGTGGACACATACTCAGCCTGGGTGTGCAAGCTTGTCCCAGAAGTGGACAGATGTGAATATCCCTAGAGGCAATCCTCAACCACCGGGGGCTGCGAGTTGGTGAATAAATATTTCTGCCTTGTGTTCTCTGTTGGGACAATTCTGAGATGCATTCTACACAGTTGCTCAGAGAATCTCCATTGGAAGCGAGCCACAGTTTTCAACAGATTTCTTTCTTTCCCAGCCTCAATCTCCTTGCTTCCTCATTTTGTGTTCCTGGTATTGCTTCCCAAATAAACTATTTGCACTCCGAATTAACTATATGTTCTTATTTCCTGTAATCTTGATGCTCTGGCATCTGGAGCCTTGCTAAGGAGAGACTGTCCCTCCCAGGGCTAGTCAGTTCTTAGGAGATAGTAAAAGGCTTGCTTGGGAGTGTGCCTTTCATATGGGAACCAACAAGTCCAGAGCCCATACCCTGGACCACCTTCTCTAGCTGGCTCTTATACCCCAGGAAGCAATACTCTTCTCTTCTAATCATTCCAGGGCCAAGTACTAGACAACTAGAAACAGTCTTTATACTCCAGAGCCCACTAATATTATTCCAACTGGACAGCCATAAGCCTTCTTACCCTGCCTTGTCTTGACTTTTCCATAGAAACCACAGAAAGGCTCTTGCCCATGCTTTCCCCTTGCTCCTGTCGCCTGACTAATCCTGGTGTTTCCCCGGGTGGCCCTGCATGGCATGGCGTGTCCTCCTCCTCTTGGGAATGTGAGTAACGAACTATATATTCAATGGCAATGATCTGCTGACCTTACATACCTGAGTAATAATAAAACTTACATTTTAAAACACTCCCAAATTCTTATTTCAGTTTCTGCTTGCAGGAGACTCCAAATAAAGACTGATTATTACTTATAATATTTATTTATAATTACTTGCTAAATGAAGGCACAGAGAAACAAGATGCTATAGAGGAACGTCTACAGAGGAAGAAAGGGAACAGCATCCAATTCAACAGCCTCTACGAAGGGGATCTAGAATGTGGGGTGACCACTGAGCTCATCTGCTGGACCCTCAACTACATACCTTACAGCCTCACAGAATCTAGTTCTTTGTTAACCATCCCTTTTCTCCTTCAGATATCTGGGAGTATCACAAATAGTTATTAGCTTGTGATAAAAGATGCCAGAGGAAAAATTGAGAGAGAAATTAAGAAAATCTACTTAAAATATGAAACACATACTGTCCTTGTTAGGGAATAAATTTCCCATTTTTATTTTTAAACTGAGATTGTATTATAGTTATATTTTAAATATATATGGTGAGAGGATAAAAAAATGAAAGTCAACACAAGTTAAAGAGAAAGAAGGAAGTGGTACATATTTGAGCCTCTCAGTGAGAAAAGAGGCCATTTTTCATCTCAGGCTCCAGGGTATCTGTTAGTGCACTGGGAGAGGTAATTCATTAAATGAACCTAAGGTTAATGCACCTTCAAAAGAGAGCAATTTATCTCCCTTTCTTCAATAGGATCAGGCCAGGAGGTTCTAGAGTTGGAAAAATTTTTTCCTGGTGAGATACACCCGTAATGATCTCAGGTCCCCTGAACTCCATTTTTTTTCATTCATTACACACATGACTAATGTACCAGATGGGAGGACCCTGTATTTTCTCTTCAAGGTGTGAGTATTTAAGTTCTTTCTTGAACACCAGGAAATGTTTATATTCTGCTTTATATATTAGTCCTCACATCCCAGCCCGACCAAAGGGCAGACAGGGAGGTATCAAAAGGAAGGGTATGCTAGTTCAAATGAGTTGAAAAATACTTAGGGATGGTAATAGCCTATTTCAGAAAAGAGTCAATAATAGCAGTTATAATGTTGCTATAAAATCTCCTGAGTTAACCAAATGAAACCAGGGCAAATAAAGCCATAAGTGAATTTTTTCATACTAGATTTTTCCAAATTCCAATTTCTTCTCAGAAAATTAATTTATTCATTCAGCCTCTCTCTCTCTTTCTCTGTATATACATACATACATATATGCATATATATTATATATACACATACATAAAGTTATACACACATATACATGCCTACATACATATACTTCTGCCTCCTGACTGACTCTGGTGCTTCCCCATGTGGTCCTATGTGGTGTAGCAAATATGTGACATGTATGTATATACCAATATATATGTGTGTGTGTGTGTGTGTGTGTGTGTGCAAAACATGGTTCCTGCCCTTGTGAAACAACTGTCTGAAAGGGGAGACAGATGTGTTATGAAATGATTACAATAAGATATGGCCAGTTCTGTAAGACTAAATATACAAAAATCTATGAAGGACCAGAGAGCAGGAAGGGGAGAACAAGTAATTCTGCCCACCCAGACTCAAGCACAGGCAAGTTAAGGATAGGATAAAGTCCAAAGCACAAAGCCAGCATTTCTCCCCTCTGAGCGTGCCTTAGAATCTCCTGAGGAGCTTTAAAAACTGACAGTGCTTGGGTCCTACCACTAGGGACTTAGCCAACTGGCCTAGGAGGAGCCCCAGTCATTTGATTTGTTCTCTGCTCCACGTGTGTTATCAGCACCTGGAACAATGCCTGAAACACAGGGCACTCAATACATATTTGGTGACTGAACACATTCTTCCTTAAATGTTGGGGGAAAGAACTAGATGGAGGGCAGCCAGCTCCTCTTAGTCGTACACACTTCCTGGAGGTCAGGGTTATGTGTCTGTGGCTAGAAAGTGGAGTCTGGCTAAGTCCTGGCTAAGTCCTTGGGTATTTCCCACCTGAAGACATGTGCTGCGGCTGAGGTGATGCCTCTCCTTGTGGAGGCCACCTCTGCTGTTATAATAAAGAACTGAAGGCAAAGATGACCACTGCTGCCACAGATGGAGCAGAAAAGTGACTATTGCTTCCCAAAATCAGATGTTACAGGCAAAATATTTCAAAAGAAAACATACATATGCCCCGCCTCCCCCCCCACACACACAATTTTACTCTATCAGTCACTATGGGGTAGGTTATGCCGTGACCACATCCACAGTCAGTGGCTTACTTACTCATACAAAAGTATATCTTTCTCTCATGCTACATGTTCAGTACAGGTCGGGAAAAGGGCCCGTTGAGCACAGTCACTCAGGGACTGAGGCTGATGGAGGCTCCAAGCTGGGAAGGGTTTTTCATTGTCATCATATCAAGAAGGGGGACAAAAAAAAAAAAGTGGGGGGGGACATGGTGAATCTTGCATTAGCTCCTAACACTTCCACCCAGAACTAAAATATTAATACGTCACCTCTCCTCACATTTAATTGGCCGTATCATATCATGTGACCATGCTGAACCTCAAAGGTAGGAAAGTGCGATCTTATGACTAAACGGTGGGAAGCTAGAAATGTTTGCTAAAGAGCACTAATGTCTATGATATTTACCAGTAAACAGTGAAATTCAAGTCCATTAGGAGTGTACGTAACTTGAACTACGTTCTAGTTTACTGCACAAAGCTGAATAGCTCCAAAAAGAGCTAGAATAAGGGCTTACCACTTAAGGAAAAACATTTTACAAATTGCCAAACAGGTTCGCTACAGGCCTCTCAAGGTCAAAAAACCCATATTCCCTAAGGAATATTCCTTTAGTCTTTAAAGAAAGTCACTGTCATAAATGACAGCTCATTTAAAGAATCACACCAACTGCAGAGTGTTCTTCACCTGAGCCTCACAGAGTAATAAATGTTTTCCAGTGCAGTCGAGGCATCATCTTATGACCTGGGCCTACAATGAGAAAAGCACATCTTCCAAAAGTATGAAGAGAAGAATATGAGCTTTCACAAAAAAGTGAGGAGTCTGGCTTATGAGAAGCTGCCAGCACAATAAAACTAAGGGTTCTTCTCCAGACACTGAAATCTAAACCCTGTCAAAATCAGTTAACCCTAAAAGGTTAATATGCTAACCTTTTAGGATTAACTGAGTTCACCTTTTTAGGGTTAACTCACACTAGGTGAGTCTTTGGAGATACAGGGATTTGAACACATATCTTTAAGTATATTTTATATTATCATCTCAGCACAAATAGATGTTTTCCATTTTGGTCCATATATATATTTTTTTCTTCAAAACTGACTTCTTTCCAGCAGGGAGACTGGAATAAGCTTTGATACAGAGCTCCTTGCTGGTCACTCCTTCCTTTAATTTTATGCTTAGGGAAGCAAGGGGTCAGATCTGCTTTTTCAAGCATAAGCCAACCTAGAGAGCTGAGGTCAAATCAGACTGGAATAGCTTATGTAAGAAAGGGAAGACTTTATGCAAAAATGTGTCCAAATATCCAGTTAAAGCCTCCATCTTCTTTTCCTAAATTAAGATGCTGAGTTTTATAAGAATTCCACCAAGGTTCTAAAAGCATCTATTATATTAGTGTCAATGGGCTGGATGGGGTGGGAGTCCAGGATAATTAAAGATATTAGAAGAAAAAAAAAAAGATATTAGAAGAACCAGAAGGAAAGGAAAAAAAAAAACCTTTTTTTCAATCTTCCTTGTGATACAATAATAATAAAAGAATGAACCAAACACTGAACAATCAATTTCTGAGAGCACAGAACAAACTGCTTACTCGTGAATAATTATGAGACAAATGAACAAATAGTAGGCTCAGAGATTATGATAAACCCTTAAAGGAGAAATGTAATTAACGGTGATGATAAAATTGCTGAGTATTTGCAATAATAATTACCACACATCTGTCTCCAGGGGTCTCAGTTTGTAATGTTCCTTTTCAGAAACATCATCAGAATTTAATCAAAGGTGCTGGAAGAATATATGGCTAATTTCCTCCCTAAATGGATTTAATGTCCATGTAAAAGCTGCTTGTTATCACTGTGAGACGCTCCAGGGTCCATTGAAATGGTCCCAAATAACCACGTTTGGGGTGAGAAGAACTGTCTTGTTGTCCAATGTTGGGCGTGCACACATTTTTCCTTTCCTCCTGGTCAAATTACAATTGATCCATAATAGATCTATCAGCCAAGGATTTATCTAAACCACTCCAAAAGTGATTTATACTGTGAGCCCATTCTACTATTTTTGTGGGTTCGAGTGCTTTATGAGTTTGTTGCCTTTGCTATAAAGCCTGTTTTAATCAGCTTGTTTACAAGTATCACAGCTAGAAAAGAGCTGATGTCATCACAGAGAGGCAACGTAATTTGCTTGAAGTCACACAGCGCAAGCCTCAAAACCCAGTCCACTGGACTCCAAAGCATCCTCTTCACACTAGCTCATGTCCATTAGGTCCACAGCAGGGGTCAACCTTTATTCATACTACTAGCTTCTTTGGCAATCTGGAGGAGCTATGAACCATTCTCATACTAATATTTTCAAGTGAATCAAATAAAATACATAGGATTAAAAAGGAAATGAATTCTATTAAAATATGCCTCTAGAAAAATATAAACAGATTTTTTTATTTTTGTAAAAATGTTAATACATGTATCATTATTTGCAAATAAAATAAAATAGTTGCAGTTATAGTAACTAAGATAATTTTGAAGTGGTGATGAATGTAAGTGAGATTTCTGAGATATCTACAACACCTGTGATGTGATGTGATGTGAAAATATCTGTGATTTCCATGGGAGGCCAGGTTGCAGGCACTGCTGTGATTTTTGTGGGTTGGGGGCCCCATTCATCACCAAGAACATACTAAATTTCAGCTAGAAGTTAGTGAAAAATAAAGATGTCATTTTTTTTTTTTTTCTATCCCACTTCATGAACACTTGATTTCTAGTCCTGTACCAGATGAACAACCCCTGATAAAGCACTCACACATTCAGCATTGTATAACAAATGACCAAACCACCACCAAATACTTATTTAGCACTGCTGGTCTGCTTACCACTGTGCTAAGTCCAGGAGAAATACAGTGCATGGTTCCTGCTGGGTGAAGCCTAGAATTTAATTAGTAAGACGAGACCCATATATGCTGAGATTTTTAAATATTCAGTAAAAGAGGAAAGTAGCATTCAGATCATTAGAGAGCAAGGCTGTCTAGAATTTGGTGCTAACTGAACGGTAAAAGCATAAATGCAGAGGTATAGAATGTGGGCATTAGTCAGTGTTTGCTGACTGCCTAATATAGCAACTATTATGGGAGAGGTAAAAAACAAACGGTACAAGTAACTTGCAAATTTAGGTAGAGAGTCATATACGCAAAGCAGTATGTGAAGCGATATATCACCAAGGCACAGACTAAACAGACAAAGTTTCAGGGGCTCCAGAAAAAAAAAGGTGCTTTCACTTCATGCTCAGCACAAAGGGAGGTCTCTGGGCAAAGACTCCATTGTTCTTGGTTTATGTTCTCTTTCCACCCATCTGCAAAAATGCACAGACACCCCAGTTTTTTGCTGACATAAATGGTTCCAAATTTCATGCCTATGCTGGCAAGCAAGGCGTCATTTCTTTTGAGTGAGTGATATATGACATCACATTCCTAAACCTTTTTCTCCCCCAAATCTCCAGCAGCATTTGAATGACCACTTTGAAACTTAATGATAAATGGTGGATACTCATTTCCTTCTGGTATTGGTGCTAGCACAAGACTCATTTAGCAAACAACAGATTGTTGATTCCGAACTAAACATGAGAATGGCATCTGGTCCATAGTTTAGAAGCTGAGATTTCTTTTGCCTCTACTGAATACGGCCAGTAATAAAAGGGAGGGAGGGCCTAGGAAATTTTAACTTCATTATCAGGACATCTAAATTATTACATTTATAAATAAATTATACAGTAAATTTAACTATAGGTAGTAGCTATTTGAAACTAACTTCCTTTAAACAATTCCTAAGCTAATAATGACTATACTAGCCAAGAATATGACATAATTGACTTGAAACCTAATCTGACCCACTTCAGCCCAGATAAATGATATAGTGTGTTGCTTAAATGAAATCAACACTTGTTACACAGTCGGGAAACTGTAATTTAAGGCTAAATGTTGTGAATTCTTTAGAGATAACCTATTTGGATATCACAGAATGAGTCACCATAGAAATCTGGGGGAAACAGAAAAAAAAGAACTCAAAAGAATATTATTTTATCATGTACTAAAAGCTTAAACTCTTAAAAGTTGATGAACACTAATGTTTTCTTCTCGAATCAGGAGTCTGTTTATATTCTTCTTATCAGAAACTCATTCATTCATCAATTTGACAAATGTTTATGGGTACCCCCTAGACGGTAGGTAGTAGGAGCGATACAAAGATGAATAAGGTATAATCTATGTCCTCAAGGACCTTGTTGTACGGTAACAAGATAAGACATGCAAACAATTAACCCAGTGTCAAGCTCCACATGGTGTAAAAGCACTGCTTCAACTCTGCCCCCACTGCATTTAGGATTCCATTAAAACTCCCATCATATTAGATGTAGTTGTTTGGACATCTGTTGCCCTACTGAAGCATCAGCTCCTGAAGGTTATGGAGGGTATCTTACATTTAAAACATACATTAAGGGATTTCCCTGGTTGCACAGTGGTTAAGAATCCGCCTGCCAATGCAAGGGACACGGTTCGAGCCCTTGTCCAGGAAGATCCCACATGCCACAGAGCAACTAAGCCCATGAGCCACAACTACTGAGCCTGCGCTCTAGAGCCCATGAGCCACAACTACTGAAACCCACACGCCCAGAGCCCGTGTTCTGCAGCAAGAGAAGCCACCGCAGTGAGAAGCTCGCGCACCCATGAAGAGTAACCCCCGCTCGCCACAACTAGAGAAAGCCTGCACGCAGCAACGAAGACCCAACACAGCCAAAAATTAAAATTAATTAAAATAAATAAATACACATATATTAATTGGGTAGATGGGTAAGCTTATTACTATTTAGTATTATCAGGAATTATTCATGGATCAGTTTGGTTTTTAAGCTGGCCCTTGACAACTGGTGTGATACTTTCCTCCTGGGGTATCAAGAAGACTGCATTTTCAGCAGCTGTCCACACCTGGGTGGGATTAGGTGACTGAGTGCTGGCCAACGCTGATGAAAGCTGTGAAGGTCACTTTCAGGCCCAACCATGAAACATCCTACTTGATCTTCCATATTCTCTATCTTCTGTCCACGTGTTTGGAAGTGGAAGATTTGAGACGGTGAAATCACATGTTAGAAGAAACCTAAATCCCAGAGTTTACAGCTTGCAGGAGAGTCACCGAACTAAGGAACATGCACACTGGTTTTTATATGCTTGAGAAACACAGCTCTGTTGTGTTAAGTCACTGAGATTCTGGGGTGGTTTGTTACAGCAGCTAGCCTATTCTGATGAATACAGCTGGGGACAGTATTGACAGGTGAAAATAGGGGGAGGATGGCAAAGGAGGCCACTCCTTTTGGAGGAAATGACATGAGTTAGATCCACACATCCATGAAGAAGGGAACCAAACCCAACATTTCCCCTAAAGATGCAACTGTTCCCTTAGCTTCTTTTCAGAGTTAGACTATAATAAAGCAGAGGTAGCAAGCTCATGGGCCAAATCCATTCCTTAGAATGTTTTGTTTGGCCCATGCATTGTTGGTCCACACGGTATTATAAAAAAGTTGAATTTGTTGTTGCCAGTATTTTTTTAAAGGGGAAGAAGATTTCCTTTTGAAAAATCAGCTGCCCTGAATGATTCAGGCTGAATAGCATGTGATCCCTTTAAATAGGGCCTGGGTTCTCTAGTTTTCTACAATGCCCACCGCTTTCTACTGCCCCACACTCAGCCTGCTTAGGTTACCTGCCTAGTTCGGGCAGATGTTTGAGTTTGCCCCTTCCTTTAAGTCACTGAGGATTGAGGTTGTAGGTCCGTGTGGTGAATGCGTATTTATTTGATTAGCTATGCTCATCTTATTCCAGAGATCAACCCCCTAGAAAGAGGTACACATTTTTCACATCCTGTGGTGAGATAAAATCATTCAGGATGTGGCTGGGGACACCACCAGCCTATTACCCTTCATGATGATCAATATTTTGCACCTAAGACGATGTGACCAGTTCAGCCACAGCAATGGAGACCAGACAATTTGACTCTCTGCCTTCATCATTTCTACGTAAAAGATACTTTTCTCAGAAAACATAATTTTATTTGAGTATATGCTGGAATTTGGGGGGATTAGCAAACAGGAGTTCAGAAAAAAACTATCTGGATGTAGTATGGTAAATTAGATCCCATTTTCAATGGCTGAGGAATGAAAATGTAGAATGACTGTGAGTCCCAATGAAAACAAGTTCCAAATTCACTAGTTTTTTTTTTTTTTTTTTCTATCACTTATTACAAGTGATATAAGAGAATTCTGAAGACTTGGGATCTGGCCACCCTTCCATGTGGTCTAATCAACAACAAATGCAACAAAACCTCTTTATAGATAGCAGGGGGAATGAGAATGGGAGCAGATAAAGTAGTGTGTGCAAAAGTAGTTATGATTTTATAATAAAGTAAACCAAGGAAAGCTTCTAACTGGGAAAAATGATGCACTGACCGCATAGCCCATGATAATATTTTAATTTGTACCTGTTCCTGTGGGTACCTGTCTGCATGTGTTAATAGAAGTCACACCGGTGAAAATATAGGTATGTTGAAGATACAGCCTTACAGTTGATTCCTCATAAATATAGCATTAATTTATATCTCCCCATGTCAGTTTCTGAGTAACTGAATGAGCAGATAAATGCTGTCTGAATGAATTTTGTAAAAGTATCAACCATACTACACAACTCCAGCTGTCTCTAGCTCTTCCCCAAAGCAAACCAGGAAGTCTTCTCAAATACTCATAGAAAGAGATGCCTAGGGGAACACACCTGCATGCCTCTAAGTTATAAATAATGCTACTTTGCTCTGAGTGCCAGGAAAGATAAATTTCTGCGCTCACTGATACAAATTATTCTTCCCTCATTATGGTCTAATGAGCCAAAATTAGGGAAACCTGGATTCAGGGTCTTCTGCTGCAGGAAAATCAATTAGGTTCTTATGACCTTGCTTTGTTGGTTTCCTTGCCCATATTTTTACACATTTTCCCACCAACTCTATATACAACTAACTAGACCATAAATGTAAGGCACATTTCCACAGTTAGTTACACTGGAAATTAGAGTCAGCAATGCACTTACTGGTAGCTTCATCACTCCAAACAACCCATTTTTTTTTTATTCCCCACCCTCTAATCTCCTATCCCCTGCTAAATGAAATTTTAGTTTTGGTGCTATTGGAAGACAGCTTAGGAAAACAGGATAGGTGAAGCAAAATAGAGCAGCAGTGTTACAAATTAGATGCAAAATTTTGTTTAGACTACTTCATTTTAGGATTTGTTCTTTTGCTGATGTACAAATCTGGTTTAAGGTTTTCATTCTGTTCAATTCTATGGCAGAGGAGATATGAAGAGTCCTGTACTCCAGGGGCATGCTATGGTCACCTATTTGGAAATAAGTTATTTTTATAGCAATAAATTGACTCTCAAGACAAGGAAATTTATCTTAAGCAGATAATTCACTGGATTTAGGAAATCACCACCTCAAGGGAGGAAAATAATCTTCTTCAAAGGATAATTAACTGCAAATGCAGAGGCCTACCACTTCCAATAAGAAGCATATTTTTTAGCTCCAATTATTGTGCTATAGGAATCATTCTTGTGCCACTAGAAAGGCAAAGCCAAGGAATGGACATGGTGAGACAGTTGAAAATATGAAGTAATGAGAAGGGGATTGTTTCACAGAGCTGTGAATGTAAAAATTTACAACATTAAAAAGCATTTCTAGAAAGTACTAAAATAAGAGCACAGTCTATAGTAATCTAAGCATGCTGTTGAAAAACAACAACGAAAAAGTTCTAACTGGCCAGTCTTTAAATTTGTAAAGAAGATGTGAAGCATAGTAATGTGAGAGGGAAGAAAAATACTTTACAATATCCACTGTATAATGTTTAAGCCACAGGATGAAACTGCTGCCCCAGGACGCTTCTGTTGGCCTTCGGCAGAAGTGCAGTACTTTGGACAAGTACCATAGCAATATCAATCTGGAGTAAGAAACATGGTCCTCCCCCTGGGCTTGACACTCGGGATTTTATTCTATCAATTAATAGGCATCATTAAGAAGAAGGTATTCATTGCAATATTATATGTAATTGCAAACATTAAAAACAGTTCATACGCACAATAAGAAAATGTTTAACATATTCTATCAAATTAATGTAACTACTGCATATAAAGTAATTATTATATAAAGTCAATGTAGCGACATGGAAAATGTTTATGTAATAAAAAATAAAAACTCAGATTATAAAATTGCATTTACAACATTAATTTTATGTTGCTGTCCATTTCAAGGTATTGATTTACTGATAATAACAACTATATGTAGCAAGTAGAGTATGTCATTCAATCAGGTCGTATGAGTTTTTTAACAAAATACTAATGTAACTTATTTACTTATTCACATATAGTGTTTAAACTTAAGAATCCTTAAATACCTCACAGAAGTTTAATAATCAATCTCTTTTTTCCACATTTATTGCAATACAAATGACATATAAAATTGTGTAAGTTTAAGGTATACGACACAATGATTTGACGTATTATCTATTGCAAAATGATCACCGCATTAAGTTTAGTTAACATCCATCACCCCACATAGTTAATTTTTTTTTTCTTGTGGTGAGAAGTTTGAATGTCTACTCTCAGCAACTTTCAAATAAATGATACAATAATATTACTATAGTCACCATGCTGTATATAACTTCCCCAGAACTTATTTATCTTATAACTGGAAGTTTGTACCTTTTGACTAATGAGTGAAGATAGTCAAAATAATCATACTTTTGATATAGCTCATAACTAACATGTTTTAGGAAGTTGACTTTCAGGGCTCTCAAAAGGACAGACTCACATACACATATAATTCTTATAAACATTTGTATGCACTCTTGTAGAAAAATATTTGAGGATTAAGGTACAAACTACCAGTTATAAAACAAATATGTCACAGTGGTATAATATACAGCACAGGGAATATAGTCAATAATGTTACAATAACTTTGTATGGTACACCATCCACAAACATATGGAATCCCTATATTGTACACCTGAAACTAATGAAATATTGTTAAGTCAACTATATTTCAATTAAAAAAAGATTTTAAAATAAATGCTCAGAAACACATACAAATCTTATAAATAGTAGTCCCTATCTGTCAATAATCACAAAATCCAACATGTTTGGATTTATTGGAAAGGTTGCTTTGCACTCAGTGGAAACAGTTGACGCCAGCATGCTTACTGGCTGGGTGGAATAGGTGGCAACTCTGCCCAGCTGAACCTTAGGGAAACACAGTAAGCTGATAGGTAGATGGAAGAAAAGCAAGACATCCCTCTGGGGACTTAGGCAACACTGGCTCAGTTCTCTCCCTTCTTGGGTGGCCAGGGATCTTGGAGTGTTTGTGTGCCTGGTATAGTTGATTTGTCAGGGCGATCAGTCCAACTTGTAGGCCTCTCCAGAGTGTCAGTGTGCAGAAGCTGCCCAGAATGTCCATGATTCCTGTGTCCCTTCTCCCCTCCCATAGATAGAACTCTTGGAAGGTCTATGTAAAGCCTTCTCCTTGCTGGGAATACAGGCCAAAGGGGGACCGGGCAAACATGGAGCCTTGGCAGTGGATGGGGGTGGGATGGAGAGGAGTACAAAAGCACAAAGGGTGGAGCC
Organism: Kogia breviceps; assembly: GCF_026419965.1. Taxonomy (NCBI): domain Eukaryota; kingdom Metazoa; phylum Chordata; class Mammalia; order Artiodactyla; family Physeteridae; genus Kogia; species Kogia breviceps. The sequence goes on from NC_081323.1 coordinate 34,463,588, forward strand.
AATGCCCTGAACATACTTGCAATTTGGTACAGAAGACACATAGAAGTAGATGATTGTAAAGCAGTGCAACTGGGTCTATGACGAGAAAGGGCATATATTCAGAGCTGACTTGAGGACCAGATGAGACAAAGCTTCTGGAGGAGAGATAAGCTGGGTAATCAGTTATAGGAATAATGTGTTCCAGAAGAGGGGACAACACCTGCAAGGTCCTGGTGACACAATCAAGCACGTCCTTCCCAAGCAAACAGATGCAATGTAGTAGTAACACAGGAAAAGAGGAATTAATTTCTGAAATTCTAAAATCTTATGAATTATGATGTCAATTTTCTATTTATCCTTGATTTATCAGATAGAAATTTACATTCCACAAATACAATTTGTCCGGATGCATGGGCACCATAGCTAACTTGGATCACACCCCATCTAAATCTCTAATTCAATTGGATTTAGCCATGAGTGGCCAAATATATATATATATTTTTTTTTTTTTTCAGATACTTTGAAATCAACAGTCATTCTAGTTTGTTCCACAAACCAGATCCAGTTTGAGAATCTTTAAATTGTCCAATAAGATCAAAATGCAAGAAAGCCCAGGTGTTATCTAGTAAGAATGACCTTGGCAGTGTGGAGCACTCACTCGCTAGCATCCCTTGGAGCAGACTGGAATTCATAGGTAGAAGGGTAAACATGTACTCAAGGCTCCCCATCCTCTCAGCATCCTGTGGACAGGTGTGCTTGAGCCTGGCCCAACTGGGTGCACCATAGGCTGTTCTTAGCAAGGGGCCATGTCCTTTTTCATGGGATGAGATGAGAGCAGTCTTGTAAGCACGGTAAAAACAGTTTGGGGTTGGGTGCAAAAATAGTCTGGGAGTGCCAGCTGCTAGCATCTGGCATGTTTTGAAGATTGGGCTCAGGTGCAGACCTTCCTCCTAGAGGGAGGAGGGCCATTGGTTACAGGTAGCTTGTTACTAGGAAACCCAGGGAGTCTCTGTGATAATTTACTAGACAATCTGGCTTGTCTCTGCACAGGTAGAGTTGTTTTATATTTGTCAATTAAAACAAACAAACAACAAACTAAGGTACCAAAAGCATAGTGTAAAGTGCAAAAATTTAAGTATACAGTTTGATAAATTTTATATATGTTTATCCTGGGTAAATCTCACTAATCAAGAACCCAACATTCAAAATTGCCACTGGCACTACACCCCACAAAAAGGGACATGGGTTTTCTCTAAGAACAGCCTGTGGTGCACCCAGCTGGGCCAGGCTCAAGCACACCTGTCCACTGGATGCTGAGAGGATGGGGAGCCTTGATACTTGTTTACCCTTCTACCTCTGAGTTCCAGTCTGCTCCAAGTGATGCCAGCTAGTGTTTACTCCACACTACCAAGGTCATTCTTTTACTAGATGACACCTAGCTTTTCTTGCCTTTTGATATTATTGAACAGTTTAAAGACAGAACAGTTAGGATGCTTTGGGGAGGATCTGGGTAAGATGGAGTAAGAGGTGGTGTGAACAGTTGATCAAATACGACCTGTGCAGAGACAAGCCAGGTTGCCTACTAAATTACCATACTTAATCCTGTCTTCTCTTTCATTCTCTTCTTCACCTGCTCAGTTTGCCCCTGCCCAGCAGGTGACAGGGCCACCAGACTTGGTTACTACATAGCATTACAAGGTATGGAAAGCCATAGACAGCAGACTTACACAGATGAGCTGCTTTCAATATCCGATGTTGCAATGCCAGGGAATTTTCTAGCATATTAACAACTTGGACAACTGTAGTAGTCATTTGTAACTTTTTACTCTGCCATGTACATTTCCCTAATTGAATCTGCCCCTCTCCCACTGTTTTGGCTGAATATAATGTGGTCCTGCTTACTCTGCCATGGGGGCTTTGCAGGACATAAGTTGGCAACATCTGGACACAGAAATTGGTGCAGGGTGGGCAGGGACTCAGGCAGGACCATCAGAGCCCATTTTCAGGATCGTTATGGATGTTAGAAGAGAGAAAGCATCTTCCTCCTCTTGAGATCTCAAGCACTAAGTAGCAACTTAGAACTGGGGTTATACACATGACTAGCCAAACCGGCTAGTCAGATCCAGCTCTATTCCTTATGAGTTTGTGACTTTGGAAAAAATGACAAAACTCGTTGAATAATTGTGAGGATTAAAGGAGATAATGCCCATAAAGTGCATAGAAGAATGTCAAGTTCACAGGAAGAATTTACAGAAGGGCAGCCATCACTAAGGTCACTTTAGGCTAGATTGGTGAAGTTATCTTTGCTGCCAGGTGAGAAGCACCTGATTAAGACAGTCCCTATAAAGGAACACAATAACAAGACAAGGAAGGAGAGAAAGAACTGGAGACCTGATGACATCATGCAATGCCTGGATACAGCCTTGCCTGAAGCCACAGTCACTGTGTCAAGTTACCTGAGGGAGTACATTGACTCTGACATTTTTCTTATACTAAATGGAATTATGTTCTGAGATTTGCAGTAGATTGAGTCCTGACTACTGTACCCACATTAGGAATCCCACAACCCTGATGCAAAATGTAAACCAAAGCTTCCTGCTTTTACTTGTGGTTCATTTCAGGGAAAATGCATGCTTACCTACCTCACTATATCAGGTTATGATAGGCTGCCAGGGTGAGCAAACTGTAGAGACCCAGTTCTAGCTTTAGTTTCTATATTCTTAAATAATACCCACAACCTCGATTTACTCCAGGATAGCTTTTGTTTTCATTTTCTTTGTCAAAAGTCACTGAGTTGTGGAGACAGGACCAAGCAAGAGGAGGAAAACTAAAACGTTTCCTTGCACTGCTGGTTCTGTTCATTCTGTCTTTCTAGAACAAGGAAATAGATTGTAGAGGTGGATTTATTTATTTATTTACCAGCAAATGTCACATGCATTAGTGAAACCCTCAACATACAGTGAGGCAGATGCCTGTGAAAACGAGAAAATGCCGAGTTCAGTCTCAAATTTCCTGTCAAGATATAATCTAAAATAAATTTAGATTCAATGGGGATGAATGAGTCAAAGATAAGTTTTCAGCAGCTGCTGTGACATTAATTACCACAGATGGGCAGATTTATGTTTTTCAATTTGGAAAGTCAGGGTGCAGAGGTTTAAGACAAATGCATACACACTGACAACGTTTACCTTCCCCTCTCCTCTCCTCTCCATCCCCAAAAGGCAGGAAGAGAGGCAAGAAGTCTGCCTGGTCCACTATGAATTCAGCCTTCTAGAACAGTCTAGTGCCCCAACCCCCCACTAAAATGGTATGAAAAACAATGAAAACTCCTATCATAACTTACTGTAACATTTTTTTCTTGAATGTTCTCTCCTATCCCCAAATGGCTGGCTCACAATGATTTTAGGTTTCATAAATTTTCCGATAGCCAAGTCTATATGACTAAGTCTGACTTTCAGAATTCAGAAATTAAATATTTTAAGTAGAATTATACAAGAAACCTCTACAGAAGAATGATTATCCATGGTTCCTATATTCATCTCAAAAATTTCCAATGACTGCCTTTTATGTCCATATGTTTTACTTTTCAAAAAATCTGTGCTGTATTCTCATCTTAATTTAAAATTCCTCTAAATTATAAAGGCTACAAATAATATTTTGTTACAAATGGAAGAAAGCAGAACAGATATAAAGGAACCATATATTCAAGGATGTTATACGGTTTCAAATGAGACACTGAACTTGAGTAAAACAAAGATAAAAATATTTTACTTTATATAATAATCTACATAGTCCAATATTACACCATTTAAATGCAGAGCAAGCGTTAGAAAAAATATGATCTAAAAGATTTGTGTGTATATGTTGTTTTTGCAATGAAGGAAATTTTCAGTGATAAGTTATGTTGCGCTCAGGATTATACTTATAAAATAAGCTTCTGCTACTGATTAGAAGCTTAGAGAATACAGATATTTTTTAATCAAGGGACAAAACATCTTTCATTCTGAAATTTATGCTTCAGAGGGCATGTAGGTAAAAAATATAAAGTCAACGATGCAACGTTTCATTGAACACCATTAACCAGTACCTTGAGTTTATGAGGAGAAAAATAATGAGTAATACTAAGATTATGTTAGGACTCCTTATGAGTGTTTCAATTAAAAATATGCAACCATGATATTATCAAGCTAAAAACTGGTCTGCATGACTGAAGCTGAGGCCGACTGCACTGACTGTACTTATACCCAATTATCACGCTGTGACCCTTGACTTCCTTTTAATGCCTTATGCCAAAAAGTTGAATTAAAACACAGCTTGAAATTCAGCCAGTTTCTAGAATTCTCCTTAATGGAATGGATTTTCTATGCTGCATGGGACGAGAGTAATGTGATGTTCTTTGCATTGGCATTCGGAGATAGAGGCCTCTTTCTCTCCAATAAGACATTCTATGGACTTGCCAAAGTGGGTAAGGGAAGTGCCCCCTCCCGATTAGAAACAGACAAAAAAAAATTCTTTCACTTTGATCTTACAGTGAATGTACTCCATTGGGCTGAAATAGAGGACCATTTTAGACAGCTTCTCTTTAACCACATAGGTCAATATAGCAAACATGTTCCAAGTAAGTTCTCACTTCTTCATTTAAGGAAAAGACAAAAGAAATATTTTCAAGAAACTATAATCAAAACCAGTAACAGACTATTTGAAATAAATGCACAAAATGAACTCTGTGTATGATGAATTCAAGTTATACGGTAATTGATGGTTTCTTTGTGTCTAAGATTAACCTAATTTTTATAGATTATTATTGTTTAAATTTTGCAAATTTTTTAAGTCTCTCAAAAAAATAAGATAAAAAAGATACACACACACAAGATTCTACAGTTTATATATGTATTTTTTACAAAGATTTTTTTTAAGTTTCTGTTCATTCTGAATGCTTTTCATACCACTGAAATATGAAGGCTAACTTATTTATAATACTCATAACATGTTTCAAGTATTTTCTTACTTTCTGTTATGGATTAGTAAATATATTAGTAAATTGGCTTAAAACATATACACTTCAATGCTTCCCCAATTAATTTTAATTTGCATTTTGGTAAGGGCCATATTAGCAGATTGCTAATAAATTGCCTATAATTATAAGTACTCAATGTTCAAATCCTTTTAAGAGAAGCCCTATGTCAAGATTTATCAGTTTTATAATGGTGACTTGGATCTCTTCCATCACTAAATCTCAGTATTCCTTCCCCAATGTTTTTTGCCCTGTCCTCAGACTTCTGAACTTCTTTAACTGACCCACACCAGATTCTATTATTTTCCATTGTAGTTCTTGAATGAGGCTACAGGGTTTACAGGTTTTCCTGTATTGTCTCTCCCTCTACTGTTGTATTCATTTGGGTATCCCTGATAACTCTATCAGTATCTGTCCTGTAGAAGCTTTGCCCTATCTTATGAATGCTTCCTTGTCTACTATAATTAATCTCAAAAATCAAAAGGGGTTAGGTATTTTGGCTTAGGTATTTTAGAAAAATCACTTTTAAGTCAAAAGGACTTACATAAGATCACCTTGCTAGAGAACTTTAAAATCTGCCTGCATTCGTTCATCTATTTCTTATTCATTCATTCATTTATTCACTCAGGAAGCATTTAACAAGCACCTTCCATGTATGTTCCAGGTACTGTGCTAGCTGCTGGGGATACACTGGTGAATAAAGGGACATGGCCCAGCCCTGAGGGAGCTTACAGTTCCGTGTGTAGGATAAGCAAGTCACACAAAATATATATATATATATAATGTTAAATGGTGGTAGCACCATGAGGGACATGAGAAAATGAAGCTATGGAGAATAATAATGGGATACAAAGAGGAATATATATTTCATTAAGGAGGTTTCAGAGAAAGTCTCTGGAGAGGTAACTTTTCGCTGAGACCTGATGTAGGAGGAGTTAGTCTTGAGAGAGAGACAGAGACAGAGACAGAGACAGAGAAACTAAATAGGGGTTAGGAATTGAAGAAAGCAGGAGGTTGGTTTTTTTTTTTTTAAGGTCAGGAAGCAGCTTGTGAAGATCCCAATGCCTCACAGAGGCACAGAGCTTATTGAATCTTAAAAGAAGGTCAAAATCAATAGAGGGAGTGATGGAAGAAAAGTGTGACAGGAGAGATAAAGAGGAAGGGATGGAGGGGAAAGTGGTGGAGGAAGAGTGTGGAGAGATGAGGATAAAGAATCAGGCCAGAGCCCAGGTGCTGGCCCTGAAAACAAATCTCAGACTCAAGTGGTGTGGGAGGGACATACTCAGGATCTTCCTCCACCCCAGATCCCTGGGGCTTTCCTTGGCTCTCCTCCTCACCCTGCTGTCATCTCATGATCCAGCTTAGAGCCTCTGGCATCTCACATGGTCCCGCCCTACTGAGTAAGTGTCCCACCCAGGCCAACTGGCTGGGGCTTAACCAAGCCCTTCTGCTTTTCCTCTAAGTTGGGGCAGTGAGGTGTTCAGCTCAGTGTTACTCCAGGGAGACTTGGTGTTTTGTCAACTCTGCATCAGCTTTTTCTCTGGGGAGGCTGAAAAGCCTTTGCTAAATCTTAAATATCTTGCCTTGTGACAACTAAAAACAATTGCTCTTTGGGGCTTGTACTGTGTCAATACGGCTATGCTGGATTGTGTTTCCCAGAATCCCTTTCCCTCATGGTTCTGGTCTGCATTGACCACAAGAGGAGTCTGTGGGAGCTTCAAAGGTGAACCGATGTGGTGGCCACTGCCCTCTTCGGGTTGCCGTGGTCATGGCTAGAGGTGGTGAGCAGCCAGCATGTCCTGTCCGTGCTGTCCATGCTCTATGATCAGCTCCTTTTCCCCTCTGCCAGCCCTGCTTACCAACAGGTCCACCAGGCCCACCAACAGATGCAGAGGCACCAGTTCCTCTCCGAAGTTCCTCTCCAGAAGCTGGTCCTACCTGACTTCCCATTTGTCCCTGTATACTCCAATTTGTCCATGAGTTTCAGGGATTTGGAGCCACAGTTGTGACTTCTCTTTGATCTCCCTACTCTGTCTTTTGATCTCTACTTTTCCAGCTTCTTCAACAATCTCATGACTTCTTAAGCCTATAATAAATCCCTCATTGCATAATACTCATGAGGTTTTGCTTTCATGGTTGAACCCTGAATAACACATGCTTTTATTGTCCTGAGAGGAAATTCAGCTTTATCTTCAATTTCAAAAATTACTTATATGAAAAACTGACAAGGTTACAAATTAGTAAGCTAACTTGGAGGATAATTTGAATTTTAGATAAATTACAAGGATAAATCTTAACTGTAAGTCTGGTAACATCAACCGCTCTTAATACCAATTGTTTTATAAAGCAACGTGGCTGCATTCTGCATATTGCTTTATTTAGGCAGAGAAAGCATAAAACTAAGAGAAAGGTAGATAGATAGATCTTAACCCCAGTATTTCAGCAAAGAAGATTATGATGTTGATGGGTATAAGTAACCTAACTGAAATAGAGTGAGAGCAAAGCCAAGAGAGAAAAATGAGAAAGGTGCTAATAAATGACAAAATTATTATTGAGGCACCCATGTTCTTGGATAAGGGGACAGAATTTTCTCTAAAGGAAGTGCTTGAACCTGATAAAAAAGCTTTCAGGTATTTTGTGTTTATTATCAATAATGTATCTTATAATTCTGCTAACAGTACATGAGAGTAAAAGAATAGATCTGCTTTAACCTGACATACAACTAAAACTAGATGAGCGGTCATTGCATTAAGAAAACTCATTTTTTCCCTTAGGTAAAACTAGACAGTTTTCTTGCTGAAATCCCTCTGGAGTAAGTGGAGGTATGTTAACACCTTCACAGAGGTATGTTAACACCTTCAACTCTCTATGACATTAATGTCTTGCATACTCATAGTGGCTGGTATTTCCCTCAAGGAAAATGTCAGCCTCTTAGCAAAGAACACAATGTATCAAGAACTCACATTCCAGGGGCCAGGAAAAATAAAATACAAAAGCAAAAACAAACAAACACAAATAAAATAGCCAGCTTATTTTCACTTTATGGAAAAGTTCTCTACTTTCTTTCAAGTATATATATTCCATATAAGTGGAATCAAAATATTTGTCCATCTGTCTCTGGCTTATTTCACTAAGCATAAGGCTTTCAAGGTTCATGAATGTCATAGCTTGTGTCAGAATTACATTCTGTTTTATGGCCCAATAATATTCCATTGTATGTGTATTTCACACTTTGTTTATCCACTTATCTGTTGCCAGACACCTCAGTTATGTCCACCTTTTGACCACTGTGAATAATTCTGCTGTGAATACTGTATACAGATATCTGTTCAAGTCCCTGCTTTCAATTCCATCTTCCTGAGTTTTTAAGTCATGGAAATAATACGTGTCAACACACACACACACACAAACACACACACACACAGAGAAAGAGGCCTTTAACTGACTGTGTTGTCAAACACTGGAAGCTTGTCCTTCTTAAGCAGCATCACAGGATCACAGAAGAACCTCAGTTTATATGTATTGAAACAAGGAGGTCCAGGGAAGGGAAGTGACTTGTCCAAGGTCACAGCTAGTCAGTGTCAGGCCCAGGACCAGAACTGTCCAGAGTCTCTTGACCTCTATCTAGCCCAGTGGTCATTCCACCACAAGTTGCTGACTTAGAATGGTGTTGCTCAGTCACTGCAGACTTGACCAAGGCACTTTGCTGCCAGCATAATTACTGCTTCTCCATGCCCCATGTTCATGCCGGCTTCTCTAAGAATTATGGATTTTTAATACTGCCTTATATTGTCATGATATTATTATGGGTTTAGTGAAACACAGTTTTATTTTGGTCTGTGGTTGAAAGAGGAATGGGGGGAAAATATTCTGTATTTTATACCTAATTCTACATATTAAACATACATTTTGCCAGTACTCACTTTTCCAAATATTGTGGTTTCTACAAAGATAAAGATGTCCTTATTCCCAAGAAGGTTACAATCTACTATTTGTGATGTGAACTTCTTTTCCCATTATATTCCTGTTACTTCAACATCTCTGTTGATGGTTTAAAGAACACCACGTTTTTGGAACTGGTATTCTGTTATTATTGTTGTGGGTTTGTTTGTTTTTTATGGAAGGACCTGGTTTGATGGAGTCATGAAAAGAAACTGAATGCATCTTATTTTCTGTACTTTGCACTTTTAGTCCAAGAAGAGTTGGGCATAATTTCATGCCTAAAGGGTCTGTTCTGAACTTTTGATACAGAATTTCATAAAATATAATACAATTATAGTCAGATAATGAGGATAGAGGAGACTTCTGAACACCTATTTTAAAAAGTATATTTTTTTTCTGGTAGGTTTTTCAAGATAAATGTGAACCTCTTAACTCCCTGATTCTCTGCAGATCTCTTCTGGGATGTATAGCTGAAAAGAATGAGGAGAAGGAAGAATAAAATGTTCTCTGGAACCAGGCCACCCCACAACGCTATTTTGCAGGAAACAAGGTTACCTTAAATTTCAACATTTACTAACAAACGCTAAACAAGGATTATGCATTTTCACAAATACAGATATAGCTGTGATGGTCAAAAGAACACTGTTGAGAGAAGTAGTTGCCTCACAGAATCTGATGCTTTGGTTATTTTCAGGAGTTGTTTAAAGCTTACTTTACTTAATATAGCTTTTAGATACTTCTTGTATTCTTTAAAGTCTTTATGTATTTTTTGGTAGTGTATAGAAATTCAATATATTGTTATATTTTAACCCAACAACTTTGTTGAACTTTCTTACTGGAAATTAATTCCACTAATTTTTCTGAAGATTTTTTTTAAAATAGACAATAATTTCATTAGAGGATAATTATAGCCCTCCCTCCATTTCCAATACCTAAAACTTTCATTTCTGCCTCTTGCAATTATGTTCTTATATAATGTTGAATGGAACTGGGCATCCAACCCTTTTTCTGATTTTAATGGAATAGGTTCTAATGTTTCAATAATAAATATAACTTAAGGGTAAGCAAATACCCTTAATCCAATTAAAGAAGTACTCTTATCTCTAATTTGTTTGAAAATTTTAAAAAAATTATGACTAGGTTCTTACATTTCATAAGATTTTTCCTGCCTCTACTTAGATGATCCTATGCTTTTTCTCCTTGAAATTAATTTAAGCATAACATTCAGTATTTTTTATTAAATTTACAGAGCTGTGCAACAAATCTGGTTTAACAGCATTTCCATCACCCCCAAAAGATCCTTTGTGTCCTTTTCCAGTCAATTCCTGTTCCCACCCTCAGCCACATTCAAGCAACCACTATTCTGCTTTGGATTTGCATTGTATGGATGCTTTGCATAAATGGAATCATGCGATACGTAGCCTTTTATATCTGGCTTTTTTCATTTAGCATAATATTCTTGAGGTTCATCCATGTTGTAGCATGCTTCCAAGTTTGTTCCTTTTCATTTCATTTACTAGTTGATGGATATTTGGATTGCTTTCACATTGGGCCAATTACTTTAATTCTTGAATTCTTGTACTTTTCATTTCTTGCACTGTCTTTGTTGGGTTTGGGCATGAAGGTTATATTGACCTCTTGACATAGTTTTGAAATCGACATGTTTTTTAATACCTTGGAAGGGTTTTGTAAAACAATATTGGATGATCTTTGAAATTTTGGTAGAAATTACCTATAAATCTATTGTAGAGAGTTGTTTTACTTGGGAAAATATTTATTACTACTGAATTATTTTATGGTTATGAGACTATTTAGATACAAAAATCTTAGTCACAATTGATGTCACATTTTTCTAGGTTTTTTCCTTGCATCCAGGTTTTCAAATTACTGGTACAAAGTTGTTCCTTACCTTTATATGTGAAATGTTTTTGTGTTCTGATTAAATGTATAATATTTTCATATTCATTACTAATATATTTTTCTTTATCACTCTCAACAAATGTTTACTCTGTTAATATTTCTAAAGAAATAGCTTTTCTTAGAATTATGGTCTCTACAATTTTCTCTATACTTTGTTGTAATTCCATTCATTTCTATTCTTCATTCTTTATCCCTTCTAGTACATTTGTGTTTATTCTGATATTTTTGTAACTTAAGTTGGCCTTATAGATCACTAATATTCAATCTTTATTTTCTCTAATATAGCATGTAAAACTTAACATTTCCTGTTGCATCTCAAGTGTTTTGATATTTACTGATTTTATTATGTAATAAAAATATAGTTCTATGTTTTCTTATTATGATTTCTCCTTTGATTCAAACATTATATACTTTGAGTATTTAATTTTCCAAAACAGCATTTGTTATTTTCACTGTTTGATTTTTTTCTTATCACTGGTCACCATCAAACACACTATATATTTTATTTACTTATCTTACTTCTTATCTACCTCCCTCACTAGAATGCAAGTGTTTTTTATTTACTGTGATATCCTCAGTGTCTAAAGTAGGGCCCAGTGTTCAGTAGACCACCATAAATATTTACTGAATGATGATGATTGATATGTCATTTATTGGGCTTTTCCCTATGGCCTAGAACATAGGTCAACTAATTTTTTTCTATAAAGTGCCAGATAGTAAATATTTTAAGCTTTGCAGACCACATATGGTCTCTGTCACTTATTCTTTTTCCTTTCTTTTTAAATTTTTTAGAACCAGTTAAAGATGTAATAATTGGTCTTCAGTTGAGGCTCATACCCAAATAGGCTGTGGGCTGGATTTGATCTACAGACCATAGTTTGTTAACCCTTGGTCTATAATATGGTCAACTGTTATGAATGTTCACTGAATATTAGAAAACATTATTCTCTAATTTTGATAATCAGGTTTTCACATATGTACATTACAAGCTTGGTGATTATATTATTCAACTCTAATTTTTTTCTATTAGGTATACCTCTCAATAGTGAGAATGTTATTTCTAAATCTCTAACTAAGATTATAGATTTAAAAATTTCTCTTTACAGTCATACATATCAGGCTTTGATTTATATTTTGATTGTCTTACAGTGTCATACTTTTCTTTTGATTAGCATTTCTGTATCATTTAATTTTGTATATAGTATATAAAGTTGCTGAATTTCTTTTCTAATCATCCAATCTACTGATTATTTCTGTATTTTAATTAAGGATTTTAGTCTTTTTATACTTATTGTGACAACTGAGATAGCTAAATCTTTTTCAGTCGTATGTTCTTTCTTTACATTTTTTCTTTTTCTTTCACTGTATCTTTTTTTAAAAAAATTATTTAAGCAGACAAATCTCAGTTTTTCCAATTCCTTCCTTTGTTCCATTGTTTTCTCACTTTCCCTAACTTTCTGTTATTCAGAACAGGCCAATGTATTTCATCTTTCCTCCACCTAAGATAAAACCTAAGGTTCTAGAAATACTCTTATCCTGGAATTTTGAAATACCCATGTTACCCATATTAAATACGCAGTTTATGAAAAACTTAAAATTGCCAAAATGTATCATATTGTTATGCTTTAAATGGTTCCCCTTCCTTATGAATATAATATATGTGCCTGCCACCACTAAGACCCGGCACAATCAAATAAATAAATATTTTTAAAAATTATTTTATCAAAACACTTTTGAGAAATTCAGCTCGGTCAGCTTCAGTTGAGAAACATACTGTCAATCTGATAGTCATTTCTTTGTACATCATCTTTTTACTTTGGCTACTGTTAAATTTGTCTCTTTGTTGAAGTGTCTAGTTAATTTCTTTTTCTTTATCCTGCTTGGGGAACATTATGCTTTCTGAATCTGAGGATCTCTCTTTTCAATAATTCTGAAAAATTCTTAGCCATATCTCTTTGGATAATTATTCTCCCTAGTTTTTAATGTTTGATGTATTTTATAATCTTAATCAGTCATATATTAGATATTATTGCTGTATCCTGATTTTTAACATCTATTTTTTACTCTGTTTTCCATATCCTTATCTTTCTGTGCTACATGGTAATTTCTTCAAATACATGTTTCAAGTAAGTTATTCTTTCATCAAGTGTGTAATTTAATTCATGTTTTTTTTAGACTTTCAATGATTTTATACATAGATATAGATATATAGATACAGATATAGATACAATTTTTACTTTCAAGAAGTTCTCTTTTATTCTTTGAAAAATCTACCTGGTGTGTTGTTAGTTTTGTGGGTTTTCTTTTTGAAAACTCTGTTAATTTTTTAAATGATAAATATGTGTATTTCTCAGTCTGCATCTGACAATTTAAAAATTTAAACCACTTGGGAGCCTAACCTTTTGGGATTTTGTTTGTTTGTATTTCTGGTTTTAGTTTTGCCAATCTATGATTCTGCCCACCCCCAATTAGTAAGTTCTAATTTATATCAGGAACTTATATTAGGCTGCACTGTGGGAATCCTCAGGAAAGCATTCCTCCAGGAGCATTTACAGTTGCTTCTGTCAGGAGCCAGTGCGTAGTTCCAAAACTGGAACCATTTTTATTTTCATGCTAAGGGTTTGAACCACAGACCCACATAAGTACAACTTATGGTTACAAATTCTCAGGAGAAAATCTGAGTTTTCACATCACATTTATTTCCCATTTGGAGTTGAGATGGATACAGGTTTTCAGGTGTCTCTCTTTTCTGACAGGTGGACTTCGTTCCTGGCCTATCCTCTTAGCATGGGTAGTCCTGTGAGGGCCCAACTTTACACAGTCTCAGATCCAAACGTTCCCATGTGCAGGACCAAGGTCTGGTCTCCCACTTTCTCTAGTGGCTATTAATCCTCACAACATCCTCAAGTCATCCTGGGCTTCAGCTCTTACTTACTAACTACTCCTGTTTCTGTTCCTAGTCCATTTGGGGGATCTTTCTTCTTGCAAGCTCAGCAATTCATTTAAAAGTCTGCCGTTATCCAGCATATAGGTACTTTTAAGCTGTGGGGCTCTTCACAATATCTAGTCCTTCATTCTGTTACAACAGTAATCTGTATTTTAACTTATTCCCAAAATGGTTTTTAATAAGTCTTGTTAAGCCAGTTTTTGAATATCATACAAGACCTATATCAATATATTTTCAGCTTTTGAACATCTTAAAAAACACATTTGTTTCAAGCCATATTCAGTATTAAATTCCATCTGTAGTGAGAGATCAATCTAATAAAATATTTTAATTTTGACTTTGATTCTTCTGAATGTTGACAAATTAATTCTGTGCTCTGTTGGAACATTGATGAGGAAACTCTTTATCTCAGAATCTAAATAAAAATTACGTGTGGCTGACAGGTTCCAGAGATGAACATTCTAAACTGGATTTTTAAAGAAAATGATGGATTCTCTTCTTCTAACTAAATATACTCTCGTCTACTGGGGAAAGTAAATATAAATGAGGGAGATAATGCTGCTGTACCAACATCCAGATGGTGGTTTTAAGGGAAAATAGTAATTTACTGGACTGTCTTCTATGCCAAGCCATATGCTTATTCCAGCTTCTTTTTAGGTTTACTAATAGCCCATTTAGAAGAGGAAATGTGCACGGAATCTTCTGAAATGACTCTTAGTCCAAGATTTGAAGGGATGCATGAAGATACTGCCTTTTAATCTGAGTGTAGGCGTGGTGTTTAATATAATTTAACTTAGGTCCAGATGATACCATTATCAAAAGACCTATAACTGATACTTTTCCTGAGCACATACTATGTGCTATCAACTGTGCTAACCACTTTTACATGGACTGCATTTAGTCCTTACCACAAACCAATGAAGAGGCATCATTCGTTCCATGTTATATGTGTAGAAAATGAGACCCAGGTGAACTGGCATGTCAAGTTCATATGGCAAAGAGGTGGCAAAACCAGGATTTGAAGGAGAGCTGTCTAATCAAAGCTTCTGTTCCTTACACATTTTTGCACTTTCTTTAACTATGTACCAGGGTGTGTGTATGTGTGTGCACATGTGCTTTTTAAAACGGACCACTCCCTCATCAATACACATGTGTGTTAACTTCCTGCACAATTTGTATCTATTTAGCGACAAAAACAGTCAGAATATTTTTCAAAGATAGACTCTGGGCCCATGGCACTAGATATCACCAGGTCGAATTAAGCATATATAATTTAATTATGTTTTCTAGAATTGTTGCAGATAGGAAAGTAATAATTAACAATTTATTTCTTTAGTAAAATATGGACCCAATTTCAAAGACGCATAGAAAAATACTATCAGAGGAGCAGAACAGGTTTAATAAATTGTTCTATCGATTCTTCCCCTTTAACTGAACAAAAAGCACATGGGGAGGGTGTCGGGGGATGGGATCATGTCTATTTTTTTCTGTTTATGCCTACCAAAGAGTAGGAACTCATTAATTTTTTGAGTAAATAAATGATTCATAGGCTTGACATTAAATGAGGTCCTACAGAATAATAGGGTCAAATAACAAATACGACTAGTATTTCTTTAGAAAATATGTATTTCTCTATTAGATTCTCCAAATAAATCAAACTTGGAAATCTGCCCAATCCTGCAACAGAGTGGTTTTAAGATGTCCTTGATGGGCTCATTAGTCTTAAACTGCCTTTTCCAGATGATTTCATCAGATGTCCCATTGCCTTCTGAGGATCTAGCCAGAAAGGCTTCAGGCCTAGAAGTGTTTGGCAAGCTAACTGGCACCCCTTTCACAAATCTGAACATTTGATGCAATTGGACTCATAAAACTCCTAATTTTTTCATGCTTCATTCCTAAAAAAAAAGAAGTTTCCACTATCTTACCATGATTAAGATTTAGAAAGAGAAGAAATAAACAACTGATTCCATAACATCCATTTTGGGGCCACTGTTTTGGAGCCAGAAAACCTCCCTTTCACGACATCTCCAGCTTGGAGGCACAAAAAGATAATTGGTTACTGAAGAGTAGCTTATAGCAGCAGGCAAGTTTAGGCAGGATATTTAACTCTGCTCTCAGAAACTGGAGTCAGGTTACATTCTGAGTTTTCCATCCCAAACGACTACCAAAATATATGGCTAATCTGAGCACCATAATTACTCAAAGTTAAAAGCCTTTCTGGTTCATTTCTATTGCCTGTCCTTGGACCCCAAAGACAACAACAGCAATGATATCTTCCTGTGCTGGGCAGTGGGGAGTTGCTGAACGGCATGAGAACAGCCAAAGCTATAAGAAGATGGCCATTAAGCTTCCAGAATCCTCCCAATAAACGCTGAGTCTAACTATAGTAGCCTCAACTGGGAATGGATAAACCTACAACCGTTTCATTGGTAATCCTTCAAAAAAATCCCAGCTGCTTACATAACTTGATAAGCTAAAAACTATATAATTAACTATATCCAGCACTTATTTCCATTACTGATTATGTATCTTCTGGTGGGGATTAACCACCTCCATCAGAAACAGTGGGTAGTGGTACAGTCATTTTCACAATGTTGAGTCTTCCAATCCAAGAACATGGTCTATCTCTCCATCTGTTTGTATCATCTTTAATTTCTTTCATCAGTGTCTTATAGTTTTCTGCATACAAGTCTTTTGTCTCCTTAGGTAGGTTTATTCCTAGGTATGTTATTCTTTTTGTTGCAATGGTAAATGGGAGTGTTTCCTTAATTTCTCTTTCAGATTTTTCATCGTTAGTGTGTAGAAATGCAAGAGATTTCTGTGCATTAATTTTGTATCCTGCTACTTTACCAAATTCATTGATTAGCTTTAGTATTTTTCTGGTAGCATGTTTAGGATTCTCTATGCATAGTACCATGTCATATGCAAACAATGACAGTTTTACTTCTTTTCTGATTTGGATTCATTTCTTTTTCTTCTCTGATTGCCGTGGCTAAAACTTCCAAAACTATGTTGGGTAATAGTGGTGAGAGTGGACAACCTTGTCTTGTTCCTGATCTTAGTGGAAATGGTTTCAGTTTTTCACCATTGAGAATGAAGTTGGGTGTGTGTTTGTCATATATGGCCTTTATTATGTTGAGGTAGGCTCCCACTATGCCCACTTTCTGGAGAGCTTTTATCATAATTGGGTGTTGAATTTTGTCAAAAGCTTTTTCTGCATCTATTGAGATTATCATATGGTTTTTCTCCTTCAGTTTGTTAATATGGTATATCACACTGATTGATTTGCATATATTGAAGAATCCTTGCATTCCTGGGATAAACCCCTCTTGATCATGGTGTATGATCCTTTTAATGTGCTGTTGGCTTCTGTTTGCTAGTATTTTGTTGAGGATTTTTGCATCTATGTTCATCAGTGATATTGACCACCTAGAGGGGTGGGATAGGGAGGGTGGGAGGGAGGCGCAAGTGGGAGAGATATGGGGATATATATAAACATATAGCTGATTCACTTTGTTATACATCAGAAATTAACACAACATTGTAAAGCGATTATACTCCAATAAAGATGTTAAATAAATAAATAGTAGAGCCATAACTTGGGAAAAAAAAAAAGAGTGGATAGGGCAGGTGGAAGACGTTTTTGAGCCACTATTTTACATGTGCTAAATAATTAGGGGTAAAAAAGACATTGGCTGGGCCACTTTAAGCCTTCTCAGTTAAACACAGCTCTCTTGACAGTTAGGATTCTAGAATTTCTATAATAGTGTCAAAAGAGATAGTCTTAGGCTTGAAGTTTAATTTGCATAAAAAGTTGTGTTGCTTAACTTTGTATTTATCTGGGGTGGGTGGAAAAAGGGTGATAGGAATGGAGAACTGGGGCGTGAAAAGGTATATTTTTCCTCAACTCTCATTTGGCACAGTTCCTGTCTCAAGGCCTTTTTTTTTTTTTTTTTTTTTTTTTTTGCGGTATGCGGGCCTCTCATTGCCGTGGCCTCTCCCGTTGCGGAGCACAGGCTCCGGACGCGCAGGCCCAGCGGCCATGGCTCACGGGCCCAGTTGCTCCGCGGCATGTGGGATCTTCCCGGACCAGGGCACGAACCCGTGTCCCCTGCATCGGCAGGCGGATTCTCAACCACTGCGCCACCAGGGAAGCCCAAGGCCTTTTTTGAAAGAGAAAAATTTTCAGTGTCTCATAATACTAAAAATGGGATTAATTCAAATGTTCAAGACTAATGGATTTTTGATGCTGAATGAAGACATTTAAATTAAAAGTTCTAATGGGTAATGACATACATGCCTATAGGTATCTACATGTTTAATGTGTATTTATTATATAAAAGTATTATTTTTTCTTCTCTAAAACAAAGAAAATAGAATTCCCATCTTATCCCAATCTTGGCCTGATTAACTCCTACTCACACCCTTGACTCAAGTCAAATATTATCCTTAAAGAGAAGATTTATCTGATTGCCAACACCTACCTCCACCCACCCCTGTAAGTGGTAGCCTCCTGATATTCTCTCATACATTCCTCTCAATTTCCTTACCTTCTAAAATAGACAGTAATTATGTATTTATTGTACATTTATTATTTTAAATATGTTTTCCTTTCCTCCATCCCCATCCACCCAGATCAAAAGGCCCAAGTGAGCAGCAGTACACATGTCTGTTTTGTTCTCCACTGTATACTCAGTGTCTAGCACATAATAGGTATTTGATACTTATTTGTTGAATAAATGTGGTTGAACAAAAAAATATAGAGATTATCTAATGCAAATTCAGTTTATCCATTGGTAAACTGATGCCCAAAGAAGTTAAAAAACATTATGGTCCAAGTTTATATAGATTGTTAAAGGGAGATACAGATTTATAAACGTAGATAACAGCTAACATTTCTACATCACTTATTACAGCCAGGCTCACTTTACATATATTTATTTATTTAATTTTCACAAGTTATATGAGATAGCTATTATAATGTCTCCTTTTAACATTTGAAGATACTCAGACAAAGGGAAGTGAAAGTGGTCAGTTATTAGTGAAACGAATTCTAACCCATATGATTAGGTCTTACCACTATGATCTACTACCTCTCATATGGATAAATGAAGACAAATCCAAATCTCTTGGTGCCTATATTGATGTTGAAATAGAGATATGGATAGACTTACATATAGACATTAATTTCATCAGTCTCCCATCCCCAAACCCCTTACGTTCTGCTGTATATCCATTTATGTCAATGGATTCATTAACAAATGTAGCCTTGGAATTGTTGTCTACAATGCTTCTCCCTTCCTAAATCACTAAGAGAGTCTGCCATTTCCCTCACATTTGTCCTCTCTCTTCTATTTTACTGCCAGTGCCCAAGCTTGGGGGGCTCTACTTCTTACTGCTGTCCTGGACCATTGCAAGAGTCTCCTTATTATCTCCTTCTTCCCATCTGTTTTCAGACACCCCATTCTATACACACTGCCAAACATTAAGGGACTCCACTTGCCTCTAAAAGGCAGTTCAAGCTTTACCAGATATCCAGTGACTCTCCATGCCTTGGTCTCTACCTATCTTTCTACTAATTTATCTCTTGCTTGTTTCTCTCATACATCTTTTGTTTCTATTAAGCCATCAGGATTATTAGTCTCTGAAAACATTATAAGCAGTTCTACCTATACTCCTCTGCTAACGTATATCATTGTGAAGCACCTCTCCTCTCTCAATATTTTCCTGTACAGGAAAGTCAATTCAAATGCCCTAGAATCCAACCTTTCTCAGTGCTCTCAGCTAGAATTTAGTATCTTCCTCTTCTACTCTCTAACAGTATTTTGTACTTTATTAGACTAATATTGCATATTGTTATATTTTGGTTGTGTGTGTGTGTGTGTGTGTGTAAGTGTTATAACTTCCCTACTAGATCATAAACTCCCTTAGGACAGGGGAATAGAACACCCAGGTTGTCTTTCATGGCAGGAATATAATTCATTCCCCCATACCAATCAATCAATCAATCAAACAGTCTATCTCCTTATATAATTGGACTTTGTGGAAGAAGAGAATGTCTTCCCCAAGGATAAAGCAGTTTATTTTTCTTCTGGCCCCTCAAAAAGAAAAAAAGAATTACAAAATAACCCTTAATTTATCCTCTGTCAAAGGATATATTTCAATCACTAAATTTCTATATCAACTCATGGAGTTGCAAATTTTTAAAAACTCAAGATGTAAGATCCTAAAGAGCCTTCTTGATTGAATTCTTACTTCAATAAAATTTCCAGAGTCATAACTTTGATAAAACTGTGGCTATACAAAAAGAGAGAAATAAAGCCAAAGAAGCCAGAGTGAGGGCAAAAAGGGGGAGAGGGGATTTTCCCATTATTTCATCACGTAACAGAAGATACATGTTTCTCCAAGGCCTTATTCTTTTCGTTTTACAAAAAGTAAAAAAGAAAAGGCAATAGAGATTCTAGAAAAGACTCCTATTGTGTTCAATGGTTTTAAACATAATCAAATTATGTCATAATTACAGCTTGAACATTGTGTTTAGTCTCTATAAATACATACATTAAAAAGGAAAAGAAACTTTTCTTTTTAATTTTGTGGGTAGAAAACAAAAATGTGCTGCAGACAATGGCCTATGCATTTGAGGGAGAAAAATACATTAGGCTCTCAAGAAAGAAAGATAAAAGGGGAAAAAAAAAAAAAGACAAACTATGGTCAACCTCTGCAGATTTCCTGCTGATAAATGTGAATTCAATATACAACTCCTTGTCATTCTATAAGTGAGAAGTCCACACTCTTGAATCACTTTATATTCCATTAGTGCCTATTTTGCAGTCTACTCAACAAGTTAATGACCTTATTGAAGGATTTCAGAAATTACAGATTCACAGGTTAACAGAGAAACCAGCAGCTGTCTTTTTTTAAAAAATGACTAGTGTTGCAGGAACTGGGTACAAGATTTCCCATTTGCATTGCAAACAGCTGACCAAGAGCCAAGAACGATTATTAACATGAACTTAACACACATATAAACTGAATGTAATATCATTGACCTCCTAATCTCTGTTTTAACCACCTCATTTCTTCTGCTAGAGTTGAAAGATCTGTACTTGAATCTCTCCTGCCTTCTACTACATTTTGAGGTGCATGAGGAGGACACAGTGCCTCTGTGGAACTCCATTTTCCCATCTGTGAAATCAGGGGAAAAATAGTAACTATCACATGACGTTTTTGTAGGAATAAAATGGGAAACACATATGCAAAAACATGTTCCAAGCTATATAAATGCCGGTTACTATTATTATTATTATTATTACTAGTAGTATTGGTATTATGATGATCATAATTATTGTCTTACAATTTGAATTACTTTTAGCAAAGAAGAAGAGGTGTCAGTTTGGAAGTAAAAGAAAAAAACAAAAACAACCTGCAAGTTAATAGCCACACATTTCAAAATCAATTTGAAGCCATTTGCACAAAGGTGGACAACATCCTCTATTTGATGTCACTGCCAAGGGAGCATGGTGTGATTCATTATAAAGTGATGAAACATCTTGCATTCATGTCTTAATTGGAATTGCACATCGTGTTCCTATTGCGAGGTGATGTCAGGGGACAGAGAGAGTTGCCACACTCCAAGTGGTAACTGGAGTGAAGGGGATGTTTTCAAAGGTGGGATAATAATGAACTCTGAGGCTTGGGAAGCCGATGGGAAGAAGACTTTACCACCCCTAGCCTGGAGGGACAAAGGGAGAAAGCAGTTATTGGAACGCAGTGAAAACTAGCTTTGGGAGAGGGATGCTTCTGTATAGAAATAGAGTCACTGTTAACCTGCATCTGCAGGTGCAATAATGAACACCTTGACCTCTTTCTTGTCCTGTGCTCAGATCTCCCGACAGTAATCACCACTGGCTGAAGTAGCCCAGGTAATGTAGTTAATAGAGGTCTCCATGGCACAGGACAGGGTGTCAAAGGGTGAACAGTGGATTAGAGAACAAAAGGAAGACATCAGGACCCTAATCTGTATGTTATTATTCAACACTGGCTATTGAGTTTATTATAGGGATTAGCAAGAGCAAATAATCAAAACACACGCAGAATTAAAGAACCATTTAATGCTAACCACATAGACATGAGAGGTTCACAACGACCTTTTACAATTTTGACTAAATATGGGTGAAGCATAAATAGTGGACTAAGAAGCTGGAACGTATTTGACCAGTTTAGCACTGCAATCACGGAAGACTCACAACAGAGTAAAGTTAATCTGACACAGACATAATGATGGGTGTTGGTGTTATTCTACTTTTTAAAGTTAATTCTCCTGCCAGGGGCCAGAGAAAGATAGGGGGAAAAAGATAGTTGTGTAAATGACTTAGCTAATATTGCTTTTGTATCAAAACTAGGTTTACTGAGGGTCTGGCTAAAGGGAAAGGCAAGAGAAGGGGGAAAGTAGCAGAGCAGGAAGCTGCTCATTTTCCTCTGACCCTTGGCCTCTTCTCTGGAATCTTATGTAGCCTTTTCAGATTATCTTCTTTCACTTGGTAATATGCATTTAAAGTTTTTCCATGTCTTTTCATGGCTCGGTAGCTCATTCTTTTTAGCACTGAATAATATTTCATTGTGTTGATATACCACTCACCCACTGAAGGACATCTTGGTTGCTTCCAAGTTTCAACAATTATGAATAAAGCTGCTATAGACACCCATGTGTAAATTTTTGTGTAGACATAAGTTTTCAGCCCCTTTGGGTAAATATAATGGAGTGTGACTGCTGGATCACATGGTAAGAATATGTTTAGTTTTGTTAAGAAATTGCCAAACTGTCTTCCAAAGTGGCTGTAATATTTTGCATTCCCATTTCCAACAGCAATGCATGAGAGTTCCCACTGTTCCACATCTTCACTAGCATTTGGTATTGTCAGTGTCTTGGATTTTGGCCATTCTAACAGGTGTGTAGTGATATCTTGTTGTTTTAGTTTACATTTCTCTGATAAAATAGGAAGCAGAGCGCCTTTTCATTTCCTTATTTGCCATCTGTATATCTTCTTTGGTGAGGTATCTGATAAGGTCTCTTGCCTATTTTTAAATCAGTTTGTTTTCTTACTGTTAAGTTTTGACTTCTTTGTACATTTTGGACAACAGTTTTTGATCAGATATTTCTTTTGCACATATCTTTTCCCAGTCTGTGGCATGTCTTCTAATTCTCTTGACACTGTCTTCCACAAAGCAGAAGTTTTTAATTTTAATGAAATCCAGCTTATCAGTTATTTCTTTCATGGATTGTGCCTTTGGTGTTGCATCTTTTTAAACTATTTCTTGTCCTTTAAGCTAAGATGCTAGATATTAATATGGAGATTGCAGTTTTAAGGAAGATTACCATGTATGCCTAATTTTATTGTCATTTATTTTTTCATGCATTAATTCATTCAACAAATTAATACCAAGAGTTATTTTAGGGATTGGAGATTCCACAGTGATGAAACCACTATTCCTAAACTCAGACAGCTCCTGGTTTAATGCAGATATTTGTAATAGACAAAGAGTATTGTCTGGCACTGTGGAACCCCAGAGGAGGAATGCCTCACTCAGTCTGAGGTAAGTAAGAAGAAGCATTAATACGTTCTTGAAGAAGGTAACTTCTAAAGAAAGAAAGAGAGATGCTCCCCAGATAAAGAGGAGCAGTGAGGGCAGTTTAGACAGAGGGAAAACAAAGCAAAGTCATGAAGAATCATTGTGCTAGGGATGCTCTAAGTCTGTAGGCAGGCATGGCTACAGTATAATGGACAGGAGTCAGTAATGTGAGAGGAGGTTGGAGGGGAGGCCAGGGTCAGGTCATAGCAGCCTGCATGTGACACTGGCCTGCATCCCAAAGCTGATGGAATTTGGAAGAATTTTCTGCGGGGGGGCCGACATAATCAGACTCATCTGACAAACAACATATAAATTGATTACCTACTGTGAATATAGGACTCTAGTCTATATACTACTACTACTAGTTACCATTTTTGAGAATTTACTATGTCCCCCATTACCCCAAGCAAGCTGGATACTGTTATTATCCTTATTACCTATTACTGCTATTTTCCTTACTTTATTTTCTTTTTAATAGAAGAAAGAAGAGAATAGAATTCTTCAAACTATTCAGCCTGGGTTTCAGCTATTACCCAAACGCAAGAAGTCTGGCTGCAGGGCTCACATTTTTCCCCATGGCACCATCTTGAATCACTTAAGCTAACCATTCACTTTGAGGTGAGGAATGAGAACCCCGAGCTGTGGGGAAGAGGTGTCCAACTCTGCAGGAGGGGTCATAGTGCTTTCCCTCATGTTCTAAGGATATTTACTTGGTGCTGGAGAAATGCTAGTTGGAGAAAGTGCTAAACTCAGCAGGGGAAAATACAGGTCTTCATGGCCAGATGTAAAAGTAAGGACACAAAGAGAAAGCAAATTAATTGGAGTGAAGCGGGGGATCATCTATAGAGTCTCAGTGAAAATGAGGACCTGTGACTAAAATGGCTTTGAAGAATATTTTTACAGGAAGGGCCATAGTGGGGACTCATTTCAGATTACTCAAATAGAGGCAATGATTGGGTTCCAGAACATTGTTTTAGCCTCTTTGCAATATGAAAAATAAAATAGCATAAAAATAATTTGGAGGAGTAAAAGGGGATAACATGTTACTTAAAGAGAGAGTGCTAGAAAGAATCAAGGATTGAGGGAAACTATTGAAATGATAATACTTGTTCTTTGTAACAAAACAAAGGCCCTGGGTGAGGAAAAAAAAAAAATCAGATGCTACACCTATATTATACACACACATGCACACACACACACACACATTTTCACTTTCCTTTATGTTGAAATAATGTATTTCCCATATTTCAATATCTCCTATGTAAAATATTCTTCAAAAAATCTGAACTTTCAATCAGACCCAGTATATAGAGGTGAGAGAAGGAAATTATGCAATAGCAATTTAACACTCAATCTCTGTCATTTGAAGATGACAGCACCAGTTGAAAAGAAGGGAAAGGTACCATGAATTAAAATTCTAAAATAAAGGCATCTGGTTCATCTTGAATCCACCATTTGGAACAACAGCCTCAACTTCCTTCCACTCAGATTTACAACATGTTCTCTGGTGGGATGCACTGATTTCAAGGGCATTAAGATATGATTTATCTCTATAAGGCCAATTGAGGGTTATCCTATTCTCGAAAAATGGGGACCAGCACTGATCCACAAATGGAACAAAAATGTTAATCATGTTAAAACTGGGTCTCAGTGATTGAAATAGTCAGGCTGCAAATCAGAATGATTAACAATGATGACAAAACCAGAAACAAATTTATACTCTAAAGAATAGGTTATTGTCACTTTTTGCTTTTCTTCTCAAAGGTAGGTGTTAATGAAATTGGTGTCTCAGGATGTCTCATCTTGATCTTTTATGATTTCAAAATAAAAGATAATGATTTTTCTTTCCTCTCTCCTCTCCGAGGAAGAAATTTTTTTTTTTCTTTTTGTGTGTTTTTTAAATAGAGGAATGAATAAAAGTCAGATCTGTAAATGAATTTGTCATACAAAGAGAGGGCCAGGAAAGGAGGCTATAAAAATGAAAAAAAATAACAATAATGATAAAATAAAAACACGTGATGTGACTTATTTCTTTGATTATGATGTGTCTCAGTCAACAAAACAGGAGAGAATTGAGGAGATCCTGTTCTATTATGCTCTGCTCTAATTGTGCAGATTTTGATAGATTCTGTATTTTCAGAAGGAGAATATGATCAAATTTGCTTTACATCACTCAAATAATATGTAATTCTATTTGATTTCCTTATCATCTGCAAAAATGAGATGCCAGGGAGTAAAGCAAAAAAAAAAAAAAAAATTAGACTCTGATTCCCATTTTCAGCACCATGATAAGGGTTATAAAACAAAAGGATTAGAACAGTCAACACTTACAGTCTGTATGGTACAAAGATCTCAATAATTACCAGGATTTTTGGAAATCCTATACTCCATTATAATGAAAGCATTTCATTCTTCATGAGAAAAGAGGAAAATAAATAAATACCTCAAGGGAAAAATTAAACAAAGAGCAGAAAATGTTATTTAGATGAAAGACATCAATTTAAAAAGCAAAAGAACACCATGCATACGCTAATGAATCAAACTAAAATTATATTTAACAGTTGCCAAATGTATCAAAATTGTATGAGAAGAAAAGCTAAAAGGGTGACAGTTAATGTAAACAGCTAGTTTTTAAATCATGTTTTATTCTCTGTATTTAATTACGTGTAAGTGATACATATTTGTAACATGCTTTACACTACTTTATGTATGAAAGCATTTATAATAAACAAATTGCCTGAGATTTCTCAAAAATAGTCACCACTTTAATATCAGTAACAATGTTTTCTCAAACTTTCACCATGTGAAAATCTACTTAATGAACAATAGAAATGCAGATGTTACATTTTAGGTAAATTTTAAAACTATTAAACGCAAATTTGTATACGGATAAAAGATTTTTTAAAAAAAACTCTTTCATATCAGTCACAGCAAAGCTGTCAGTTGCATGCTTCTGCATATAATTTAAATGTCATGATGATAGTTGCCTTAAGTTTCATGTCAAATTTGTTTCTTTGCTCACTCTTTATACTGTACAAGAGAAGCTCAGTTTAAAATTAATCCTCATATGTATATGTATAACTGATTCACTTTGTTGTAAAGCAGAAACTAACACACCATTGTAAAGCATTATACTCCAATAAAGATGTTAAAAAAATAAAAATAAAAAAATAAAATTAATCCTCATCAATAATAGTGGCAAATGTTTCGTGTTTCTTTCAGATATTTAGGTGTCTTTGGAATAAACACGTTTCTGCCCAGAATATGTGACATATTTAGCATAATTATATTAGGGGTAAAAATAAATAAAAATAATATCTTACTTCCTGTACAAACTTTTTTTTAATGGTTGGTTGAATGAAATCATTACACTGTCCCAACACCAACAGATTATATTCTACATCTGCACTGGAGTCCTAATCACCACTTACATTTTTTTATATTACTCTGAATTGCAGTATTTATGTTACTATTCTTATCTCAAAATTTATGTTTTACTGAAATGCTTTTAAGCTGGTGATCTGTTTTGTGTGTGTGTGTGTGTGTGTGTGTGTGTGTGTGAACAAGGGATAAAATCCATCCAAATTCTAACAATTAAAATGGGAAATAAAAATAATTAGAAGAAACTTAGAGAAAATTATATATTTTGGGGAAAACTACACCATTACCCAAACACTGGCAGAAATGACATGACCAATACAGTCTTGCAATGTATTCACAACTTTGAAGAGCACAATGGGACTTACTAAAAGAACCAATGCCTGTGAAAAACATCTTTAAATTTCCAAGAAATTTTAATACGTGTACATAATTTTTCTCTTAAATTATTTTTTTTCTCTTAAATCCATGGACAGAACAACTGGTTGGTCATTTTTGGACCTCATTTTGAGAGATATTGGCATCTAGACATTTGTCATCATCAAAGACATTGATCCTCAGTCCTTTCAAAGTTTTACCAATTTTTTTTTTAGCTTGGCATTAATTTTTTTCCTAATTTCACATGTATTTGTTGAGCATTTCTGTTTACCAACTGTCGCATAAGATGCTAGGAGAGACATGTCTCCACCTTCTAGGAGTTTATAATTAACAGGTACTGCAGGTATGGACATAGCTAGTCATAATTCAAGACGAACTATGGATAGGTCTATACCCAAATGATAAACATCCAGTATGCTCACAGGAAGGAGAAAGTGACTAAGATGATTAGCAAGGGCTACAGGGAAGGATGCATTTCAGGTGAACCTGAAAGAAGCTGGGAAGGCAAGTACAGCATGAAAAAGGCACAAGGCTTAAAAAGCACAGATTGTCTCTTTTGACTGGAATAGATGATGCAAAAAGAAAGACTAGGAACTGTGACTGGGTTGGATTAGATTGGTCATTTGCTATGAGGCATTCATTATTTTTACACAGTGAGGATCTATCAAAAGTCTCTGAGACCTGGAACCGAAAGTATTAGGTCTGTGTTTTAAGAAAATCACCCTGGTAGTATTGAAAAAAATGGGAAAGTATCAAAAAGTGGGTTTCTAAAGAAGCAGGAAAAAAAGAATAAAATAATCCAAATGTCCAAGTCACCTCTCAGGCATTACGAAGGTGTGAGTCAAAAGATGTGAAAGAAAAGAGCAGGTACGCTTTCTGAGATCACTTGGAATCAGAAAGGGAGGTGTAGCTGTCTGTTCCCAACCCCAAGTTTAGGGCAGGAGAGGAGGTAAGCTGTGCGCTGAGAGTGACAGACAGTTATAGAGCCAGATCATCTGATATCAAAGGCCATACTTCTACACATGTAGACCTATAATTATACACACGCATTACATACGCTCATGCACACACAATTGCCTGTATGTATAAATGTTGTACATATGCATGCATGTAAATAGACTCTGGATGGATGTGAACTTAATGCTTTACATGGATCCAAATTTGGTCAATATGGTGGATACTTGACTGAAACCTGGTTTATAAAATATGATCCAAGTAGGCAATTACTCGGCTTTCAAAACTGACTTATGATTAACGAGGGCAGTTGAAACATACATTAGTTTAGGGAGAGAGGGACGTGCTTCCTGATTCTTTCACATATAAGATTCCTGTTCTCTAGCAACTTGCCTCACCTTCTTTGACCTTACCCATTTCCTCCCCAGACCATGTTGCAACCAGCTATTTCCAACCCAGCCTCACTTTTGAGCAGAGAACATCATGTTTATAGAAAGTATTTTACTACTTACTGGTATTAGCGTAGGTAGAGGAGTTTAATTTCTTGCATAATAAGTAAACTACTGATCTCATAAAGTTAAAGATGCTCCCCCAAATAAATCAAGTCCTCCAAGTAAAACATTACATCATCCAAGGAATAAGCTTGCCCCTCCTTGGTCAACAGTTTCCATCTCTGTTATACATATTATAACATTACGCACACCCCTTTGAAAGCTAGAAATAAGCAAAGGAAATCTTTGAATATTTTGAAGTGAATAAATTCTAAAGCATTGACAAGTAGGGTTTGTCTCTGTTTCTTTGAGCCCCACAGCTCTTCCCACTGAAGTATCAAGGTTGTTCTACCTTAACAGATTGGAAGAAAAGTTGATATGGTGGGGTACAGGTAGCACGACCAGGACATGGTTGAGAGGGAAGGGAGTAGAGGACACTATAACCATTAGGTTAGGACAGTAGCCATGACTCTGGACTGTTCTGGACACAGCTGCATGTATGTTCTCCCTAGGTATAAGGGACTGCATGAATAAAACATAGAGGAAATTAGTTACATTTCTTGCACACATGAGTGTGTTCATTCCCACATGCATATTTTGCTCAACAGCCATCCTTTTTAGTTACCGAATAAATAATTGAGCTCACCTCCTCCATGGAGAGAACAGCCTAGGAACTGCTTTTCCTTTTTAGCATTCAAGGGGCTCCTGTTTTATTTGCAAAATGCACCACCATCCCTCAGGAGTTAGTCCCTGACCACTGGAAGGTCAGCTGCAACCCGGTCTCTAGATGCCACTGGCATGGGTCACCACCAGATAACTGGAAGTGACTCTGTGCAGTGCCGCATGTCTCCTCCGGAATTTCCCCAAACGGTCTCAGATGCACCAAGGTATATTGACACAGCTGTATCGTCAGACTTACCCACACCTGCTCTCCTAGGTCTCAGCACGATTAATTTCAGAGTCATGTTTTCACTAGCGCCAGTGTCGGGAAAATCCACATGACTTTTTTCCCTAATACTTTCCATTTGGAACACAAAGAATAAAAACAAAATTATCTGAGCTGAGACAGCTCTTGCATCCTTAGTTCATCCCAAAGTAGAAGCCAGGATAATTATGGAGAGACATATGTTGATGGTAATAAAGCAGTTATGTATGTTCACTATCTGTTTTGAAGATTAACTGTCTACCACATTGCAGTATTTAAGCATGAGACCATTTCAGATTTAATACACTCTCCCCAACCCCCTTTCTACCATAAAACACAGTCTTGGAAAAGACACAATTTACATAACTTATAACTAGAGGATTTCACTAATATAAACAATTCTGGTGCTTAACAGTTGGCACCCAAAAAGACAATTTATGAACTCCCTCCTCCCCCTTGCTGTCAAATCCAGGGTGACATGTTCATTGTTTTCCTCATAAAATCTACGATTGCTTCTGCGAGAGCAAGAACAGGACTTTTTATTTCATTTTTATAAGCCTGGATGAGCAGATGAAATGCAGAGGGGCCAACAGGAACACTAAGTTTCAGTCTGTCAGACTGCAAAACAGCAGAGACATTAAGCCTCCATGTCATAGCTGCTAAAAGAATCACTAGAACATTATCAAGCTTTAGGGATGCTTTGAAAGTACAAACTCTGATACGTGATAACTCCTATGACTAGGTTAAGGTTAAAGACATACCCACAACACTCCTCTGCTCAAACCACTGAACAATCACTAGGACTTAAGTAAATGAAAATAAATCAACAAATGAAAATAATCCAGGTAACTGAAGTTTAAGTGTGGCAGGAGCTGAAGACAAAGCTCTTTGCTATTAAGAAATGATTCATTCCAACTCATTCACAGCTCCCAAGACGCCAATTTTTATCACTGCAATATGATTTTATGCAAATCAGATCAAGTGATTCAGCCACTACTTTAATAACGTCCTCTACATAAAATAAACATATTAAATATCATGCTTATAAGCACCTTCAGTTTGTGCTGCAACAGCAAAAAAAAAAAAAAAAATAGCCATAGATTCTTTTTGAAGGTTGAGTTGTTTGAGAGAAAAATTAAACTAATTCTTTAAAAATGTCTTTTAGACCAATCTAGCTGAGCAAATAACACTTCCGTAAAAATGAAGGAGTCTACAGCACGAGAAACAAAGCATATTCATTTGCTATAGCTTCTACTCCTGGAATTTTACACTGGAGACCTGAAAACAAAATAGTTTAAGTCTGTAATAGTCCATTATGAGACATTCCACATGCATAAATTCTCAACATTTCATAAATACTGTAACTATGAAAAAATCATTCATGTCTTACATTTAGAAAATGGACCCTTGTGGAATATTGCCTTTTCAACCTCAGCAAACATAAGTTAAATATTTATAAAACAAATTTTACTGAAACTATTTCAATTCTTGTGGGAGTAGAATAGACACTTAAAAAGAATCAGCCTGAACTTAGTAGTCTTATGTGTATTGACAGTACACATGCAGGGCTTCCCTAGTGGCTCAGTGGTTAAGAATCCACCAGCCAATGCAGGGGACAGGGGTTTGAGCCCTGGTCCGGGAAGATCCCACATGCTGCGGAGAAACTAAGCCCGTGCGCCACAGCTACTGAGCCTGTGCTCTAGAGACCACAGGCTACAACTACGGAGCCCATGTGCCACAACTACTGAAACCTGCACGCCTAGAGCCCATGCTCCGCAACAAGAGAAGCCACCGCAATGAGAAGCCCGCACACCGCAACAAAGAGTAGACCCCACTCGTCGCAACTAGAGAAAGCCTGCACACAGCAATGAAGACCCAACACAGCCAGAAAAAAAAAAAAAAAAGTACTCATGCCTATGCAACAACTCTCTATAGAAATATTAAAACTGATTTCCTAGTTTTCAGCTCACACCACAGTATATAAACACAGGCTGCAGTTGATCTTATCAGAATTATTCAACTAACTGAATGATACCATCAACATTGATTAATTTTGATTTTTCAGATAAAGAAAAATAAGAAAGCTAAAAATATCTACTGCTCAGAAAACCTCATCTCATACATAATGATTAGATAATGAAAACAATACAGAAAGGGACACCATAAAAAGTGAAAATTTTCCTCAATCAATCCCCTCCCTTTCTCCAAAGGCAAGCACTGTTAACTTTTCCTGCTGTTTCCTTCTAGAAAAAGGGAGAAAAAAAAGTTTAATAATGTAATAACTAATGTATGCAAATGTGCACATTTTCACGTATTTAACATTTCCATAACTTGACTTTAAAATTATACTTATACAGGCATACCTCGTTTTATTGTGTAAATACTGTGTTTCCTTTTTTTTTTTTTCCCCCAAATTGAAGGCTTTTGCACCCTTTCTTCAAGTAAGTCTTCCAGTAGCATTTGCTCACTACGTGTCTCTGTTACATTTTGGTAATTCTTGCAATTTTTAAAGTTTATCATTATTCTTACGTTTGTTATGGTGGTCTGTGATTAGTGATCGCTGATGTAACTACTGCAAAAGATTACCACTCACTGAAGGCTCAGATGATTGTTAGTGGTTTTTTTTTTATATTGGAATATTGTTGATTAACAATGTTGTGTTAGTTTCAGTTATACAGCAAAGTGATTCAGTTATACAAGTATCTTTTCTTTTTCAAATTCTTTCCTGATTTTTAGTGTTTTTTCACAATAAAGTATTTTTAACATATGTACACTATTTTTAGACATAATTCTATTGCACACAATAGACTACAGTACAGTGTATAAACATATCTTTTATATGCACTGGGAAAAAAACTTGATTGCAATATTTGCTCTATTGTGGTGGTCTAAAACAGGTCACATTTAAATCAATAATATTTACCTGTCTTCAAACTTCCAAGATAGGTCACCATATTTCATATCCTCACAACTGAGATTTCTTTATCAATATACTGACTCTGGAGATGTTCAAATTCAATTATTTGCTGATCATATGGTATAATAATTAGATCTTTTTTGTAATTTGTATTTTTATATATTTTGGCTTTCCTTCTGAATGAGGTTGAATAACTATTTTTGTGTTAAATATCCACTTATTTTTCATTATTTATAAATTTACTGTTCATATCCTTTGTCCATTTTTCTATTTTTTGTTATTTTTGTCTGAGATTTTTTTAAAAATTAATGAGTCTTGATCTAACTTATGTGAATATTTTCTCTAATCTGTCATTTGTATTTTGTCCCTTCTCATACTGTTTTCTCCCCCAAGTTTTTTTTTGTGTGTGTGTGGTACGCAGGCCTCTCACTGTTGTGGCCTCTCCCGTTGCGGAGCACAGGCTCTGGACGCGCAGGCTCAGTGGCCATGGCTCACGGGCCCAGCCGCGCCACGGCATGTGGGATCTTCCCGGACCGGGGCACGAACCCGTGTCCCCTGCATCGGCAGGCGGACTCTCAATCACTGCGCCACCAGGGAAGCCCAAGTTTTTTGTTTTCTAACATGTTTTATGTAGTGAAGTTTATTGAGCATTTCTTTATAAATTCTGGATGTTATACACTTTTTAGAAAGTGTCTCTCTGCCAAGATTATACATACATTTAGCAAAACTTTAAAAAAATTTTATAGACTCTTTTTTATGTTTAATACTTTCTTTCATCTGGAATTTATTTTGAGGTAAAAAGAAAGCTAGGAATCCAGTTTTATCTTTTTCTGCAAGGGCTAACCTGTTGTTTCCCACTATTTACTGAATTATATTTTTTCTCAATTATTTAAAAATGATATTATTGGGACTTCCCTGGTGGCACAGTGGATAAGAATCCACCTGCCAATGCAGGGGACACAGGTTCGAGCCCTGGTCTGGGAAGATCCCACATGCTGCAGAGCAACTAAGTCACAACTGAGTCACAACTACTGAGCCCGCGTGCCACAACTACTGAAGCCCACATGCCTAGAGCCCGTGCTCCGCAACAAGAGAAGCCACCACAATGAACACGCAATGCAGCCAAAAATAAATAAAAAAGTAAAACCTTTAAAAAAAATTTAAAAATGATACTGTTGTCATGAATTAAATGTTATAAACATGCAGCTGTATTTGTGGCCCCTCTCCCTCACTCTTCTCCAGTACAGATTTATTTTAATTTTTGTAACTTTATGATGTTTCAATATTTTAATATCTGGTAAAGTTAGTTCCTCTCTCATTGATTTTGTTTCAAAATTGTTGTGAATATTCTCAAATGTACCTTTTCCAGGTGTATTTTAGTAGCAAAATGATGAATTCTGTCAGATGGTTTTTTCCTATATATTTTATAAATTTCCTTTTGATTTCCGCTGTGACCCAAGAATTTTGGGGGGGTCTTTTTCCAGGATGTTTTTTAAGGTGGTTGGGTTTTATATTTGTGATGTATTTGATATTATTTTACTTTGGGAACCATATTAAAGTTTTCTTTGAGGTCTAATATATTCTCCATTTCTGTATATGACCCACAGGTATCAGAATAAAGATCTATTCTCTAGTAATATCGATCCTTTGTTCCTTCAGCCAGCCAGCCAGCCAGCCAGCCATCTAGGTATCTACCTCTCTCTATATATTTATTCAGACTGTTTTACACTATAATTCTTTTTTTTTTTTTTTTGGTTTACATAATCTTTTAATGGCTGATATAATGAATTAATTTTTCTTGCCATCACTGGATTTCTGTTAAATTTTATTTGCATTTCTCACAGTCAAATGCTTTTTATTTTTTTATGTTACATCACATTAACAGGTATTGTCTCATTTATATTCATTGATATAATAATCAACTTCTCATTATATTTTCTAAATGTAATGCTTGTTTTGTTTTTAAACTTTTATATGGATTGTCTTTAAAAAACTGTGATGTGTGTATGTTTTCATCTCTAGGGATTTGAAAGTTTTAGTTTTTAGTCATTCTATTCTATGCAACCTTCTCGTTCAATTTCTAAAAATAGAGTTGAGCAATTTCATTTCTGTCATCAATCCTCTATATCCCAACATTTGGTTTTGATAATCATTTTATATGTTGTGAAAATTTACAATAAAACAATTTGTACCTACTTACGGTGATGGATGTTAACTAGACTTACAGTGGTGATTATTTTGCAATATATACAAATAACAAATCATTATGTTTTACACCTGAAACTAATATTGCAATACCTCAATTAAAAGTTACAATATTTACTTTCCATAATTCTTATTATCACAACTGTTTAATTTTCTTCTATACGTCAATGATATCAATGCTTATCCTCACTCTTTTACCACAGCTTCCCAATGGTATATCATTAAGCAATTTGTTTCTGTTTGTGAGTTTGTGACATGACTCAGTTATTTTTCCCTGAATCCCCCCAAATTCCATCTCTATGCTTAAATTTTATTCACTTAAGAAAAGTGTGTTTCAGTGGCACTCATTTATACCTATTTTTCCCTGAAACATGTGTTTTTGTTTCTTCAGATTTATTTCTTCATTTATTCCCTAAATTTTATTTTCTTAATATGCCTGTAGTCAGTCGCCATCTTACTCATAATAAACTTGGGCAGGCTGGCCTAGAACTTCTGTTTGTACGATTATGATGTAGACAAATCCCTTCTCACCTTAGCTGAGGTTTATTCAGCTCCCTCTAGATAGTACAGTGTGATGTCTGCTCACATCTGTGGCAGGTGACAAGGGGTAGAGTGTGGGGGATGGTTGGTCTTGGTTGTGGGCAGTCTTGGTTAGTGTTTGGGGTCTTTGCTATCTCCTCTCTGGTTTTTTAAATTCTCTTATGCCAGGATCTGTTCCACTTTATTGGGAATCAATTCAATGCCTATGGCTTCAGACAGCTTCCCGTGCTTCGGCCAGGGTCCCTGACCTTCCACCTCCATCAGGAGTACCTCAGGAGGTAATTTAGTCCAATTAGCTTCTCTCTTCCCAACAGCCAATTGGAGATAAGGCATTGAGGCCAGAGACAGGCTGAAGGCAACATCACCCAGGGATTCTCATATACACTTTCCAATTCATTCCTGCTCCTTGTCCAATTTATTTTCTCTTTTGTTTTCTGATCGGCTAAATGGCTAAAACCTTGTTTATTGCTGAAGATAATTAGCTCTGAATGTTTATGATCATTCTGCTTTTTATCCCCTACTTTCATGCCAGGAGGGAGACACCAAGATAGAGAACTCCAGAAATCACTTTCTCCTGGGAGTGAGAAGACAGCCACCCTCATGGAAATCTCCATATTCCCTCTCTCTGGGTTGCTCCATTAGCTTCTCTACAGTTGGGGGTGGGGGCATTTTTCAGGACTTTATTTCACTCATGTCTTCTATTTGGTTTATGTGGAGAGCAGTGTAGGAGCACATGGCAGATTGCTAAAGGCACCACCCCGACTCCGGGACCAAGGTCTATCTCCTCGGGCAAATGCTAGTTTTTCCTCTCATTAAAAGTTTGGAGTATTTTCCCCCTTGGTGTGTATGTATGTACATATAGATGGATGGACCTTAAGAGTCGACTTTTAATTGTTTATGATGTTCATGCCATTGGTTTAGGGAAAATAATATTTTGAGATTCAGTTTCACTTTGCCACTGAAAAACCAGAAGATTATGTTCACAGTTATTAACTTATCATTAATATACTTATGTTTTGGAAGGGTTATTTTAAAATACAAAAGTCTGTGACATACACACACTACTGTATATAAAATAGATAACCAATAAGGACCTACTGTATAGAACAGGGAACTCTACTCAATATTCTGTAATAACCTATATGAGTAAAGAATCTGAAAAAGAATGAATATATGTACATATATAACTGAATCACTTTACTGTACACCTGAAACTAAAACACTGTAAATCAACTATATGCCAATAAAATTTTTAAAAGATACAATATGAATCTTGCATAACTTATTTTAATTAATCTTTTAAATAGTCATAGAAAAACAGGAGTTAAATTGAAACTGGAGGTGGGTAACTAAGAAGCATGGGATTGGGAGCAGAACTGATGGGTCCTAAGAACCTCTGCCCTCTACTCCATTCCGCCCCTATTCTCACAACAGAGACGACTTCTCTCTATGAACTCTATCCTCCTGGGTAACCCCCATTATCCAGGTACCCATGGAAATGGGACAAAAGCAGCTAGAAAGGGCAGAGGCAAAAAAAAGCCATAAACCTTTTAGGTCTAGAAGCTGAATCTCACCAAGCCCATGTTGGCTTTTGGACAAAAAGAGCCTGTTTTCCATAAATCCAAGTTACAAAATGAAGAAGCAAACATAGTAACCAGTAATAGTGAGTTGCAGTGGTTTGACACTCAGCAAAGCCTGCCTTGGAGATTCATTCTGAATACAAACAATTTGGAATGACTAAACACAGTTGATATATAAAATCTAAATTTGTTATCAGATCATAATTATAGAAGAAAAATTACCTAAGGATTCATTTAAGTAGTCTGTTCTTCAGTGCATTGAAAATAGAAATGATTTTTTTATTGAATTAAAATAGAAAAGTTGAATACACGTTTTCAGGGATTGTTCTGTGTTATGTGAGCCATGCCACATAAATCTATGTATCTTATTAAGGTGGGTAGGAGGGGGAAGGAAAAACAAAACCATTCTGTTAGTGGAAGTGTGTCCAGAGTTACATAGGAGCTGAAAGAAGTCTCCAAAAAACAAGATAAGTAAGCAGTATATTTCTAAGGAATATAAGTATAATACTAAGAAGTTAATCTTTATACATTTGTACTTTTCTTCAGTTCATATATTAAATATAGGTTTCGGCTTTTAAAAAAAAATTTCCAAAATAAATTATGTTAAATTAGTAAAACAGTTCATCTAACCATTTTTTCCTACTGAAAACATATATGCATAGTTTTGACTCTGATGATTTTGTCTTTCTTTTTTGTTGTTAAAACACAGTAGGAGAGAAAAAAGTGATTTGAAAATTATACTAAAACAAAAAGAAAGTCTCTACTTTTCCTAAACTCTCAAATCCCTAACCTGACAAGAAGCGTAAAAATGATAATAAATAATTTATGTTAACAATGGTGATTTTATTTTGTAATCATCTCTCTCAAATTAGGATTTTTTCAATGAGATGGCAAACAAAAGTAGTTGAAAAGAGCATAAGCCCTGGATGTAGGATAACCATCTTTCAAAAGCTGTGCAGTTTAAAGAAATACAGCTGAAAAGGAATGTATGAATTTAAATTAACAGAGGGAAATGGGATATAATTCAAATGATCCTAAGGTTCAAATGTATCATTACCATTCAAAATCAAATTCAAATATAACATTGTCTTAGAATAATTACTTTCAAAAGCAAATTATAACATATAATTCCTACATGTAACCTGAGCCCATTAACCATCACAACTAGAATTTCTTTAGGGGGCAACTATAGTATATGATGAAGGCAGCTTGATCCTACCTCAGAGAATTAAAATATAATCTCTCATACTCCATAAAGTTGCCTCTTGATTGTGTAATGAGAAGAAAGGACCCATCCAGGGAAAATACTAAAGGATATATATAATAAAACACAATTTAATTGTTTAAGAAATGAAAACATTACAAGTTTTAGTCTACTCTTTCAGTGATAACACAAACATTGTAAATCATGGAAATTCAGAAAGAAGACTACTTTCTATTGATAGGGGGAAACAATTCCCCAAAATACCAGCCATCAGATGATAAGACTTTAAAATAAATATTGAAAAAAAAAGCTTAAGAAAAATGAAAATACATCACTCTATTCCTCCATTGCTCCCACTCTTTCTATTCTAAGAATATACACATATTCTTACAAGTAGAACACCTGCTTCTTTTTAAAAATATCTTTGAAAGAAAAGTTGGAAGGTTAAGTAATAAGCACCCAATCCTAATTAAAAGATATGGTGAGTAGTTGGCTCTGACATCTAGGTAGAGTTAATCCAGCTGGAGTAAAACAATACCTGGATGGTTTACTGTTTTCACTGAGAAAATTAGAAGAAGATAGGAATGAGCAAAATTCTAGAATGAGCAATGGATTCTAATAAAAAATCTAAATTTATAAATTAATGTAAATTCAGGGAGGTTTGTGGTAGTTGGCCTCTGAGATGCCCCTGATGGTCCCCATTCCCTGGTATTCTCATCTCTATGTGGCCCCTCCCACAATGTACCTGTGTTGGTCTGGGCAACCAATAGAATAAGGCAAGAAATGATGGTATGCCACCAGAGGTGAAAAAGTTATAAACGATATGGTGGTTTCCATATTGATTGTTATCTCTCTTATCCCCTCTCTCTCTCTCTCTTTTCTCCCTCCCTTTTATCACTCACTCAGGAGGAAGCCAGCTGCCATGTCTGAGTAGCCTTATGGAGAGGCTCATGAGGGAAAAAACTAAAGGTCCCTGCCAACAGCCAAGTGAGTGAGTTTGAAAGTGGATCCTTCAGCCCCAATCTAGCATTCAGATGGCTGCTGCCCCAGTGAACAGCTTGACTGCAATCTTAGGAGAGAGGCTCTGAGTCAGAATTACTCAGCTAAGATTCTCCCAAATTCCCAAATGCTAAAAACTGTGTGAGATAATAAATGTTTATTGTGGTTTCAAGCACTAAGTTTGGGAGTAATTTGTTATGCAGCTTCCTATAATATGTTTTCCACAATGTTTTCCTCATTACTCTGGGAATAGCTTTGTTTGACCTTGAGGTAACCTTTGTAAGCTTAGTGTTTTCTCTTTAGCATCTATTTCCCCTACACCAATCTCCTCTTTCTTCTACTGCACTCCAGTGAAAGGGCAGGTTATCATCTTTGGTTGAAGAGTTATTTCCTGATTGGGAACCAAGTTAGAAAAGTTTTCTTCATTGTTAAGACATTTCCCATGTAAAATATTAAACACACCCTTTGGAAACCAAAAATGTTTCAAAACTAATATATATCCAAAGGCAAGGAGTGATCTGTCCTAGGTGCAGCTAAAAAGGGAATATATTATATATAGAAAATTTAAAAACAATAATGAAACCAAATAAATTTTGGTCTGCTTTTTACTATCAACATGTACTATAATTCCAAACAATGTCTGTAATAGAATATTCTTCTTCCCCAAAATCTTTTATTGATCTAACTTCAAAAAAATTGTAGCAGTTATTCAGCTTCAACTTAGAAATGTAAAAACAAAAATTATCCTTTTATCTACAAGAAATAATTCATA
Source organism: Kogia breviceps (assembly GCF_026419965.1). Lineage (NCBI taxonomy): Eukaryota > Metazoa > Chordata > Mammalia > Artiodactyla > Physeteridae > Kogia > Kogia breviceps. The sequence continues at coordinate 34,503,363 of NC_081323.1, forward strand.
GAAGTCCCAGTTAAATACCCAGCACAAGACACATGTGAACTCAGCTACCTACATTTGTTTTGAGAGTAAGTTCATAATTTTTTGTAATCATTCAAGTTTATTTCAGGCAGCTTTTGTCTGTGTGGTACTACATATTTCTACTTTTAGGCAGAAGAATCATAATAATCAATAATAACATGTGATGGCAAAGACAAATAAATAGATTTGAGTTACTTTGAGTTACTTCAATTATGTCATTCTATTTGAATTTTGGGGTTTTTACTTGTGTTTAATATTAAAGAGTGTGAACTAGTACAACCTGCAAGATTTAATAATTTGGAAAAAATAAAAATTTTGGTTCATATATGAAATATTTTACTGAATTTTAATATTTTTACATTTAAATATTTTTAGAAAGTTATTCATTATTTCTAAATTATAGAACAAATCAACCATGTCACACCTACTAGGATGGCTATAATTTTTTTAAAAACATATAAAATTATAGTAATCAAAACAGTATGATATCAAATCAATCAAAACAGACACATAGACCAATGAAACACTAAAGAGAGCTCAGAAATAAACACATCCATATATGGTCAATTAATTTCCAACAAAGAAACCAAGAATATACAATGGGGAAAGGACAGTGTCTTCAATAAGTGTTGTTGGGAAAACTGGACAGCCACATACAAAAGAAAAAAATTGGACCACTATCTTATACCACACACACAAAAATAACTCAAAATGGATTAACATCTTGAATGTAAGATCTGAAACCATAAAACTCTTAGAAGAAAACATAAGTGGTAAGCTCCAGGACATCAGTCTTGGTGATGATTTTTTGGATATGATACCCAAAGGCAAAGGAGACAAAAGTAAAAATAAACAAGTGGAACTACAGCAAACTATAAAGCTTCTGCACAGCAAAGGAAACCATCAACAGAATATTTGCAAGTCATATAGCTAATAAAGCATTAATATTCAAAATACATAAAAGACCTCATACAAGACAATAGCAAAAAGCCAAACAACCCAATTTTAAAATGTGCTGAGGATCTAAATAGATACTTTTCAAAAAAAGATATACAGATGAACAGGTAAATGAAAAGATGTTCAAATCACTAATTATCAGGGAAATGCAAATCAAACCACAATGAGATATCACCTCACACCTGTTTAATGGGTATTATCAAGAAATAACATGTTGATGAGAATATGGAAAAAAGGTAACCCTTTGTGCTCTGTTGGTGGGAATGTAAATTGTTTATAGCCACTATGGAAAATAGTATGGAGGTTCCACAAAAAAAATTAAAAACAGAACTACCATATGACCCAGAAATTTCACTTCTGGATATTTATCTGAAGAAAATGAAAATACTAATTCAAAATGATATATGCACCCCCATGTTCACTGCAGCATTATTTACAATAGCCAAGACACAGAAACAACCTAAATGTCCATCAATGGATGAATAAAGAAAATGTGGTATATATATATACAATGGAATATTATTCAGTCAAAAAAAGAATAAAATCTTGCCATTTTTTACAATATGGATGGATTTTGAGGGCATTATGCTCAGTAAAATGAATCAGACAGAGAAAGAGAAATACTGTATAAATTTTACTTACATGTGGACTCTTCGAAAGAGCTCACAGATGCAGAGAACATATCGGTAGCTGACAGAGGCAGGGAATGGCAAGTTAATGAAATGGGTGAAAGGAATTAAAAGGCACAAACTTCCAGTTATAAAATAATTAAGTCATGGGGACATAATTTACAGCATGGTGATTATATAGTTAATAATACCATATGATTGTATTGCATATTTGATAGTTGCCAAGAAAGTAAATCTTAATAGTTCTCATCAGGAGAAAAAAAAAGAAAAAAAATTGTAACTATGTCTGGTGATGGATGTTAACTACATCATTATGGTAATAATTTTACAATATATCAAATTATTATGTTGTACACCTGAAACTAACATAGTGTTATATGTCAATTATTCCTCAATTTAAAAAGTGTATCTATACATATTAAAAAAAAAAAAAAAAAGGAAGAGACCCCAGAGAGCTTGCTCTCTCTCTCTCTCTCTCTCTCTCTCTCTCCATGCACACAAAGAGGTCATGTGAGCACATAGCGAACTACAAGACAAGACTCCTCAGAATAAACCTACCTTGATAGCACCCTGATCTTGGACTTCAAGCCTCAAGAACTATGAGAAATAAACTCTGTTTAAAAAACAAAAAGCAAAACAGAAAAATAACAAGTGTTGACAAGTGTGTGGACAAACTGGAATTCTCACACAGCACTGATGCAAATGTAAAATGGTGCAGTTACTGTGAAAAACAGTTTGACATTTCCTCAAAAAGTTAAACACAGAGTTACCACATGACCTAACAATTCTATTCCTAGGTATATACTCAAAAGAACCAAAAACATGTGTTCATACAAAACCTTGTACACACAAATATTCATAGCAGAACTATTCATAATATCCCCCAAAGTAGAAACAATCCACATTCCATCAACTGATGAATCAATAAAGAAAATATGGAATATCCACATAATGGAATATTATTCAGCCATAAAAAGGAATGAAATATCGATACTTGCTACAATGTGGTTGAGCATTGAAAATATTAGGCTAAGTGAAAGAAGCCATATATAAAAGGCCACATATTAATTTAATTTGTATGAAATGTTCAGAGTAGGCAGATCCATAGAGACAGCAAGTGGACTGCTAGAGGACAAAGGGAAAGGGAATAGGGAAGGTCTACTAATGGGTATGAGGTTTATTTGGGGGGTTGATGAAATGTTCTGTGATTTGACAGTAGTGATGGCTACGTAACATATGATTATACCACAAAACACTGAATTGTACAGTTCAAAATGGTAAGTTTTATAGTATGTAAATTATACCTCAATAAAAAAAAAGAACAAATCAAGAAAATGATTGTTATTACTGATTACTACAGAAAATAATTTTACCTTGTAGAGGAATGGATAGTAAAAATGATCTACTCAGGGTGTCAAATACATGAAATATGACATTACTAAAGCATCCTCCCTTTCTCCTGGTGGTAGAAGCAGTGAAGTGTTCCAAAATTTTCATGTTGGTGACAGATTCACTACAGGAGCTTGATAAGCGGTGGTTGAATGAATGAATAAATAAATGAATGGATTCCCCATATTTGCCCAATTAGTTGTGAAAAGTCATCATCTTTACCCCTACTTTGAGGAGAGGGGACCTAGTCCAGAGATAGCTTAGTAAATGACCACCGATCTGCTTGCTTAGGATTATTTAGGGAAGGTGGGGGGAAGAGAGTTTAAAGACAATATTTAGAAATTAATTTATTTAACATACTCATAGATACTGGTTCCAAAGGAAGATGAGAGGTTTTCCAAAGAAGAAGCTACTGCAGTTCTATGCAGCCAATGAGAGCTTAATATATATGAATCAAATTCAACAGAGTTAAACACAACTATTTGATTTTTTAAAACTTTCTATAATAAAAATTACAAATACTTCACATAAACTATAAACAGTGAAAGGATGAAAACCACATGATTTAGCCAAATAATTTCCTCTTTACTCAGAGAATTTCCTCCTCAACTGTGAATGATACTCTAATCAATGATTAGCTTACTGTAATTCTAAAAAATTGGGGTGAATAACAAAAGATAATAGACTGGTGTGTTTCAAATGATACTGCCATTGCTATTATATTTGATACTCATTCATGTAGTCCACAAACAAGAACTCAAAATATAAATGAATAGTATATTTCTTCCCTGGAAAGAAGCTTGCTATCTTAAAACAAAGAAAGCCATTGCAGGTGAAAAGCCAAGAACGAAAGTTGGGGAAGGACACAATTTAAATAATGAGTAATCTCCTGAACAACTGGAAAAAATACAGAAACACATACTGTGAATTTACATTCAAATTTTCACCTTTGCAGACAAAGATAAGAAGAGTTATACTTTGATAATTTCCTATAAGTAACTATCTAAAGTAATACTGATAAGTAGGGAGATATATTCAGCTTGTCATTAATGAAATTTCCTATTTTTAGAAGTAATTTTATAAGGTCTACAGTTCACCTATTTCACTTTTAGTGGCAACATATAGTTTCTCTTAATCCTTATGCATTTGTAGAAGATAAAGGACTTCTACTCTAATAAACTGATAACCCAGTGACTTCTATTCCTGCCTTAAAGCTTTTACATTTTATCTTTGCCTCCTTGTTTTTTGGTTTTTTTTTTCAAACTAGGAAATTAAATGTGAGGGCTAAAAAGTTCAAATAAAATCTTTTTATGCCATATCTGCTAATGACTTAGTTTGCTATAGTACAAAACCACACACTTCAACATTTTAAAATTTATCCATTCTTTTGCCAGTGGAGAGTTTTGTTTGTTTGTTTTTCTGTTTTTTACCCGCCACTGCCACTTATATGCAGTTCTACCAAGTAAATGATTGCTATTTTAGTGGCATGAAGGATGAGAAAAGAGGGAAGGAAATACCAAAAAGGGATTTGAGTCTGAAAAGAGAAAAAAACTTAATGGCAATTTGTGTATAAGTAAAAATAAATCAAACACAGAAAACACTCACTAGAATAAACATAGTCATTGAAATATCTAACTTATCATACATTTTTCCCCCCAAGAATTTGATGTTTCAGATTTGAAAAACTGAGACTCAGAAAGCAAGGCTCACACAGCGAGTTAGCACGGCAGACTGGTCGTTAGAATGCAGGGAGGAGCTGCTTCTTCCCGAGGCCGGCTTTCCCGATGACCCCAACACAGCTGCCAGTGGCTCCCACCAGCTGCAGCTTCTTAACCAGCAGGAAAGAAGATTTTCCTCAGGTGGGAGCCCCAGAGAACATCTCAAGTCTCACTGATCTAAATTAGATCACAGGCAAACCATGGAGCATTTACAATCTGCTTATTGCCACTGGAAAATCAACTTTTAAATTTTATTTCCTTTTAATTAATTTAAAGACCTGTATGTGACATGTGGATAACTTACTGAGCAGCACAACCTTAGGCTATTCAGAGAAACAAACTCAACATCGACAAAACTTTCTAACCACACGTTAGAATGTTAACAGGTGGATCATATCACAGTCCACGCTGCAGAGGTAAAAGACTTTTTTACCCTAGTTATTTACTCAGCAGATATGTCCCAAATGTGGCTTTTCAGCTTGGAGACTGAGAGCTGGAAACTGTGGTTTTCACCCTCTGGAGGCAAGGAGTACCTGCCTGGTTAGTTTTCGAGTTTGGGTAGAAGGATCCATCTTTCTACCAAAGGAATGACAAGAGGCACATACAGATGCATCATGTACAAAGCAATGCATTGCTAAAAAAAGAAAGAGAACCTGAATAAAATAATGAATACAACTGACACCATAACCTTTGGCTGACTTTGGATTATGCTTTCAATAAAAAGTAAAACAAAATTATCTATTTATCCTACAATGTTATTTAATCTAATAATTCATAAGCAAGTGTAGAAGTACCTCTCTGCTGAATTTTCGTGCTAGTAGATAGTCCAAAATGTCAAGGCAGCAAACTTCTGCTTGGTAAATTTGCCTCAGTGGGCATGTACCTGAATAACTTTCCGTGTAATGCAGCAGAGAAAACAACTGGCTTTATTCACTCCGGATAATCCCTCACTGCGAGGGAGGGTTCTGATAATGGCCAAATGTGTCTTCAAACAAATAGCAATACATCCAGATACAGAGAATTGTGTTACAGAATCTAATGTCCGTGAACCAATAACCATTTTGAAACATTTTAATGCCAGAGCCACAAAGAAGCTCATTACTTTGAGGAAAAAGAACTAGTTTATGAGACTTAAGTTTTCTCTTTTCCTTCTATTTTTTAATGAATTTTATTTTTATACAGCAGGTTCTTATTAGTTATCTATTTTATACATATTAGTGAATATATGTGAATCCCAATCACCCAATTCATCCCACCACCACCACCCGCCCTTCCCCTGCCCCATTTTCCCGCCCTTGGTGTCCATACATTTGTTCCCTACATCTGTGTCTCTATTTCTGCCCTGCAAACCGGTTCATCTGTACCATTTCTCTAGATTCCACATATATACATTAATATACAATATCTGTTTTTCTCTTTCTGACTTACTTCACTCTGTATGACAGTCTCTAGGTCCATCCACGTATCTACAAATGACTCAATTTCATTCCCTTTTATGGCTGAGTAATATTCCATTGTATATATGTACCACATCTTCTTTATCCATTCGTCTGTTGATGGGAATTAGGTTGCTTCCATGACCTAGCTATTGTAAATAGTGCTGCAATGAACATTGGGGTGCATGTGTCTTTTTGAATTATGGTTTTCTCTGGTTAAATGCCCAGTAGTGGGATTGCTGGGTCATATGGTAATTCTATTTTTAGTTTTTTAAGGAACCTCCATACTGTTCCCCATAATGGCTGTATCAATTTACATTCCCACCAACAGTGCAAGAGGGTTCCCTTTTCTCCACACCCTTTCCAGCATTTGTTGTTTGTAGATTTTCTGATGATGGCCATTCTGACTGGTAAGAGGTGATACCTCATTGTAGTTTTGATTTACATTTCTCTAATAATTAGTGATGTTGTGCCTCTTGGCCCAACATCTGCATGTCTTCTTTGGAGAAATGTCTGTTTAGGTCTTCTGACCTTTCTTTGATTGGGTGGTGTGTTTTTATAATATTGAGCTGCATGAGCTATTTATATATTTTGGAGATTAATCCTTTGTCTGTTGATTTGTTTGCAAATATTTTCTCCCATTCTGAGGGTTGTCTTTTCATCTTGTTTATAGTTTCCCTTGCTGTGCAAAACCTTTTAACTTTCATTGGGTCCCATTTGTTTATTCTTGTTTTTATTTCCATTTCTCTAGGAGGTGGGTCAAACAAGATCTCACTGTGATTTATGTCAAAGAGTGTTCTTCCTATGTTTTCTTCTAAGAGTTTTATCTGGTCTTACATTTAGGACTTTAATCCATTTGGAGTTTATTTTTGTGTATGGTGTTAGGGAGTGTCCTAATTTCATTCTTTTACATGTAGCTCTCCAGTTTTCCCAGCACCACTTATTGAAGAGACTGTCTTTTCTTCATTGTATATCCTTGCCTCCTTTGTCATAGATTAGTTGACCATATGTGCATGGGTTTATCTCTGGGCTCTCTATCCTGTTCCACTGATCTATATTTCTCTTTTTGTGCCAGTACCATATTGTCTTGATTACTGTAGCCTTGTAGTATAGTCTGAAGTCAGGGAGTCTGATTCCTCCTGCTCCATTTTTTCCCTCAAGATTGCTCTGGCTCTTCAGGGTCTTTTGTGTCTCCATTTAAAGTTTAAGATTTTTTGTTCTAGTTCTGTAAAAAATGCCATTAGTAATTTGATAGGGATTGCACTTAATCTGTAATTTGCTTTGGGTAGTATAGTCGTTTTCACAATATTGATTCTTCAAATCCAAGAACATGGTATATCTATCCATCTGTTTGTGTCATCTTTGATTTCTTTCATCAGTGTCTTATAGTTTCCTGAGTACAGGTCTTTTACCTCCTTATGCAGGTTTATTCCTAGGTATTTTATTCTTTTTGTTGTGATGGTGAATGGGATTGTTTCCTTAATTTCTCTTTCTGATATTTCATTGTTAGTATATAGGAACACAAGAGATTTCTGTGCATTAATATTGTATCCTGCAAATTTACCACATTCATTGATTACCTCTAGTAGTTTTCTGGTGGCATCTTTAGGATTCTCTATGTATAGTATCATGTCATCTGCAAACAGTGACAGTTTTACTCTTTCTTTTCCAATCTGTATTCCTTTTATTTCTTTTTCTTTTCTGATTGCCATGTCTAGGACTTCCAAAATTATGTTGAATAAGATTGGTGAGAGTGGACATACTTGTCTTGTTCCTGATCTTAGAGGAAATGTTTTCAGTTTTCCACCATTGAGAATGATGTTTGCTGTGGGTTTGTCATATATGGCATTTGTTATGTTGAGGTAGTTTCCCTCTATGCCCACTTTCTGGAGAGTTTTTATCATAACTGGGTGTTGAATTTTGTCAATAGCTTTTTCTGCATCTATTGAGATGATCATATGGTTCTTATTCTTCAATTTGTTAATATGGTGTATCACATTTATTGATTTGCATATACTGAAGGATCCGTGCATCCCTGGGATAGATCCCATTTGATCATGGTGTATGACCCTTTTAATGTGTTGTCGGATTCTGTTTCCTAGTATTTTGTTGAGGATTTTTGCATCTATGTTCATCAGTGATATTGGTCTGTAATTTTTTTTTTTTTTTTTTTTTTTTTTTTTGGTAGTATCTTTGTCTGGTTTTGGTATCAAGGTGATGGTGGCCTTGTAGAATGAGTTTGGGAGTGTTCCTTCTTCTGCAATTTTTTGGAAGAGTTTGAGAAGGATGGGTGTTAGCTCTTCTCTAAATGCTTGATACAATTCACCTGTGAAGCTATCTGGTCCTGGACTTTTGACTGTTGAAAGATTTTTAATCACAGTTTCAATTTCATTACTTGTGACTTCTACTAACTCTGGGTTTTGTTTGTTCTTTCTGTAGTTCCTTTAGGTGTAAGGTTAGATTGTTTATTTGGGATTTTTCTTGTTTCTTGATGAAGGACTGTACTGCTATAAACTTCTCTCCTAGAACTGCTTTTGCTGCATCCCATAGGTTTTGGATCATCCTGTTTTCATTGTCATTTATCTCTATATATTTTTTGATTTCCTCTTTGACTTCTTCAATGATCTCTTGGGTTATTTAGTAATGTATTGTTTAACCTCCATGTGTTTGTGTTTTTTACATTTTTTTCACTGTGATTGATTTCTAATCTCATAGTGTTGTTGTCAGAAAAGGTGCTCGATATGATTTCCATTTTCTTAAATTTACTGAGACTTGATTTGTGAACCAAGACGTGATCTATCCTGGAAAATTTTCCATGTGCACTTGAGAAGAAAGTGTAATCTGCTGTTTTCAGATGGAATGTCCTATAAATATCAGTTAAATCTATCTGGTCTGTTGTGTCATTTAAAGCTTGTATTTCATTAGTAATTTTCTGTCTGGATGATCTGTCCATTGGTGTAAGTGAGGTGTTAAAGTCCCCCACTATTCTTGTGCTGCTGCTGATTTCCTCTTTTATAGCTGTTAGCATTTGACTTATGTATTGAGGTGCTCCTATGTTGGGTGCATAAATATGTACAATTGTTATATCTTCTTCTTGGATTGATCTCTTGATCATTATGTAGTGTCCTTCTTTGTCTCTTGTAATAGTCTTTATTTTAAAGTCTATTTTGTCTGATATGAGAATTGCTACTCCAGCTTTCTTTTGATTTCCATTTGCATCGAATATCTTTTTGCATCCCCTAACTTTCAGTCTGTATGTGTCCCTAGGTCTGAAGTGGGTCTCTGGTAGACAGCATATATATAGATCTTGTTTTTGTATCCATTCAGCAAGCCTGTGTGTTTTGGTTGGAGCATTTAATCCATTCACATTTAAGGTAATTATTGATATATATGTTTCTGTTCCCATTTTCTTAATTGTTATGGGTTTGTTTTTGTAGGTCCTTTTCTTCTCTTGTGTTTCCCACTTACAGAGGTTCCTTTAGCATTTGTTGTAGAGCTTGTTTGGTGATGCTGAATTCTCTTAGCTTTTGCTTGTCCATAAAACTTTTGATTTCTCTGTCGAATCTGACTGAGATCCTTGCTGGGTAGAGTAATCCTGGTTGTAAGTTTTTCCCTTTCATCACTTTAAATATATCGTGCCACTTCTTTCTGGTTTGTAGAGTTTCTGCTGAGGAATCAGCTGTTAACCTTATGGGAGTGCCTATGTATGTTGTCAGTTTTTCCTGATTGCTTTTAATAATTTTTCTTTGTCTTTAATTTTTGACTATGTGTCTCAGCATGTTTCTCCTTGGGTTTATCCTGCCTCGGACTCACCGCACTTCCTGGACTTGGGTGGCTATTTCCTTTCCCATGTTAGGGAAGTTTTTGACTATAATCTCTTCAAACATTTTCTGGGGTCCTTTCTCCCTCTCTTCTCCTTCTGGGACCCCTATAATGGGAATGTTGGTGCATTTAATGTTGTCCCAGAGGTCTCTGAGGCTGTCTTCATTGCTTTTCATTCTTTTTTCTTTATTCTGTTTCATGGCAGTCAATGCCAACATTTTGCCTTTCAGGTCACTTATTCGTTCTTTTGCCTCAGTTATTCTGCTATTGATTCCTTCTACTGTATTTTTCATTTTGGTTGTTGTATTATCTCTGTTTGTTTGTGTTTAATTCTTCTAGGTGTTTGTTCTTTAATTCCTCTAGGTCTGTGTTAAACATTTCTTGCATCTTCTCGTTCTTTGCCTCCATTCTTTTCCCAAGGTCTGGATCATCTTCACTACCATTATTCTGAATTCTTTTTCTGGAAGGTTGTTTATCTCCACTTCATTAACTGGTTTTCTGGGATTTTATTGTGTTCCTTCATCTGGTACATAGTCCTCTGCCTTTTCATTTTGTCTTTCTGTGAATGTGGTTTTTGTTCCACAGGCTGCAGAATTGTAGCTCTTTTTGCTTCTGCTGTCTGCCCTCTGGTGGATGAGGCTATCTAAGAGGCTTGTGAAAGCTTCCTGATGGGAGGGACTGGTAGTGGGTAGGGCTGGCTGTTACTCTGGTGGGCAGAGCTCAGTAAAACTTTAATCCACTTGTCTGCTGATGGATGGGCTGAGTTCCCTTCCTGTTTGTTGTTTGCCCTGATTCGACCCAGCACTGGAGGCTAGAGGGTCTTTGGTGTGGATAATGGCAGACTCTGGCAGGGCTCATACCAAGGAGTTCTTCCCAGAACTTCTGTCACCAGTGACCTTGTCCTCATGGTGAGCCACAGCCACCTCCAGCCTCTGCAGGAGACATTCCAGCACTAGCAGGTAGTTCTGGTTCAATCTCCTATGGAGTCACTGTTGCTTCCTCCTGGGTCCTGATGTGCACACTACTTTGTGTGTGCCCTCCAAGAGTGGAGTCTCTGTTTCCTCCAGTCCTGTCCAAGTCCTGTAGTCAAATCCCTCTAGCCTTTAAAGTCTGATTCTCTGGAAATTCCTCCTCCTATTGCTGGACCCCTAGGTTCGGAAACCTGACATTAGGCTCAGAACCTTCACTCCAGTGGGTGGACTTCTATGGTATAATTGTTCTCCAGTTTGTGAGTCACCCACCCAGCGGCTATGGGGTTTGATTTTATTGGATTGTGTCCCTCCTACTATCTCACTGTGGCTTCTCCTTTGTCTTTGGATGTGAGGTATCTTTTTTGGTGAGTTCCAGTGTCTTCCAGATGACTGTTCAGCAGTTAGTTGTGATTCCGGTCCTCTCTCAAGAGGGCGTGAGTGCATATCCTACTCCACCATCTTGAACCAATCCCCTCCTTTTATTTTTGAAGCATGAAGAAAATATTAAACTTTAAGCTATTATTAGCTTGTTAGAAAGGCACCTTAAAAACAATGGGAAGCTGAAAGTATAAAGAATTTTTAAATGTGTAGCTTGGAGTATTACAAATTGGGTATATTTTTAGTTAGATTTTCTTCCCAGATATTAATTTCTTTCTCTTTGTTAGGATAAAAAAATAATGATGGCATTCAACCTAATATAGCAACAATCTAACTTAATTATCAAATAATTGTTTTTAAAGTCATCATCCTAGTTAGAGAAATTTCGCTCTTCTGAAACCTCATTCCTTTTTGTTTTTTGAGTGATGCCAAACACTTTCAATTTATCTTGGCTTTCAGAGTGACCTAGAAGGAGCCTTTCTCAATGGGATAACACATAAAATATCTTCAGGTATAAAATGAGGACAAACAACAAACAGGCTGTGGTAAGGATTAAAAGAGACAATATATGCCAAACACTTAAGAAAACGTAGCCTAAATATAGAGTAGACATAGTCTGTTGTAACTGTGAAACTCAAGGCAGTGTCTTGAGAGAGAGAGAGAGAGAGAGAGAAAACAACCTACTCTGAATTTCATGCATTATATCCTTTCCAAAAGATAGAAGTAGATATATATATGTGTATACACATATATGTGTATACACACACACACACACACACATATGAATAAATAAAACTGTTTTAGTTCTAAACAGTACCTATTAATTTTCCTTGTAGAATACCTACATCAGTGGGATTGGTAAAAAGAAGAAAATATGTAGGAAACTCAAGGGAAGCCAAGGCGGAGGAAGCAGGAAAAAAACAAAGCAATCAGTGTCAGCAGATCTGGCTTCAGGTAGTGCTTCCTGGCATGTGTGTTAATGGTTGGTGCCAGCTGTCACCAGTGTGGTAGAAGAGGTCATGTGACATAAGGTGTTCAACACTGTTAAATGTTACAAGTCTTAAGGAAGGCATGGTCGGAAGAAAGTTCACTGGAGGAGGCCATCAATCAGCCAATGATGTTCTACTATTTCAGGAAAAGACAATATTTTAAAATACTTAAGAAGAGAAAGTGGGGGGGGGGCGGTGGCATGTCAGTGAATACAAATTTTTTTCTAGATGATCAGCAAGGAGCAGAAAGGAAAACAGAATGAGAAACAGGATGGTAATATGAAGGGGTAAAAGTCGAGAGGTGAATTAAATCTATTTTTAATTTATATATTCATAGATTGTTTATAGAGAAAAGCTGATCATGTTTCAGCCCATTCAGAGAACTAACTAACTAAGGGAGTACTATTTGAAAAGAGGACCTTAATAATTATTGTACATCACACAAAATAATTCAAACTGACTCTATGCAGAGTGCTGATTTTAAATAAAATCACATGAAAAATATTATATAAAGTGTAGGAGCAGATTCTGTGTATCAGTTCACTGGTTGGTTGGTTTTCCTCACTGCAGTCTGAAATAACCCTCAAGATGAATTTTATCAAAAAGTGACATCAAAACTCCTACAAAAGGAAATAGCAGTGTGTATGCAGGCATACACACAGTGCTTAGAAACTCAATCTTAGAGTTAGAGTATGTTGATGACAAAGATACCATGCACCATCCTTTGAACTCATTTGGTGGCAAGTGTAATAACACTCATATCTTCTTTACCTTTCCTGCTGAGCTCTGAAGGAAGCAAACCACTCTTAGTTAATTCAGGATGTGTCTGTCATCAAAACAAATCTAAAATGCAAGCAGCAGCAACTTTATTAGCACTTACTGATCCCAGGGGTGATAAATACGTTTGTTTACTTAACACGTGCAAGCGAAACTGTTGGCAAAAGAGCAACTGTTCAGACTGCTAAGTAGATAAAATTCACATTAAATATAAAGTCATGATACAATCCTAGTAATTGTCAGAATCTATACCAGCAATGGTCACCTTCTGTAGCATCAAGGGCCACATTATCAACCTGTGAGAAACCTCCAGGTCACTGATAATTTCCATTAGTTTGCATATATTAACATACGCTTTGCCTCTAAGCGCTTCAAAACTTTAGTTTCCCAAATATTGAGTAAATGCTCTATGACATTGTCTTAACATTTGCCTGACATACCAGAGTATGTCATTCTTTCCTGGGCTTTTACTCTTTCTCTGAAGAACTGCTATGTACACTTGTTCAAATGGGTAGGATGGGTTTTAAGATGCTTCCCTGTGGGACATGATTGGCTGGAAGCTTTCATCTTTCATCTCTTTTCCTCTTATTTTCTCTACAATGTGCTTTCTAACCATGTACTTGTATTGGAGTAAGGATAAAATCTCTGTGATCTTGCCCCTTGGGATGCTGTGTCATCCTCACTACTGTGTCCATTGACACTCCTACATCTGAAGACCATGGCACTGTTTGCACCTCTGTAGAACAGCAAAGCCAGGTGGATGTAGATGCACACGCTACATCAATCCTCCTTCTTCTGAGGGAAGATGGGTTTTTGTAAATAGGAAGAAAAAGATAAGCACAAAGCAGAAGAGGCTGCCAACTCCTTTAACCCAAGGAAATGGTATGGGATTAAGGAGAGATGGGTGGAGGGCAGTGAAACTACTCAGGTGAAACTTGCAAAATAGTCTGGCAAGAGACCACTCCTAGCTGCATCAATCCCTGTGGGACAGTAATAGTTTCCAAATGGTACAAAGGGTGAGATACTCTTAGGTCCTTTGATTTTCACAGGCACCAGAAGACATTAATTACTCTAGTTCCTGAGGATTTTAAACCTTGGAGGCCTTCACATAGGGTGGAGTTTGATACACACACACATAACCACATACTTCACACCAAATCTATTTTACATCTTTTCCATGCCCAGAATGAAAATGTGTGTGTTCTATCATGTCAGTGCCTAATCCTCTAAAAAGAAAAAAAAAAGAAAAAAATCTAAGTTCTCCTGTTTGATAGAAGCAATGCCAAATTGTCTCCCAAAATGGCTGCATCTCTAACAAAGCAGTAAAATAGGTGTAAACAAAAGACGAAATTAATTTTTAAAATAGAATATTTCACCCAGTTTTGAAGAAAAGATCAACACAGTTCCTTCAGAAACCATAAATGCATCCCAAACACCACTGACTCACTCTACACCTTAAACCCTTCAGACTTTGAACTCAAATGTCCAAGGATTGTGAAACTGCTCTATAAAAGGAGAAGGGAGTTGAGATTTACTTCTGGAATTTCCTTTGGGACTGAGGCTACATGCTTCAGGAAGAATTCTCCTCAGTTTAGGAAATGCTGGCTATAATCAAGGTTCAGGGCTTCCAACCAAGTACACCCAGGAATAGTTCCAGTCACAAGCTCACTTGGCTTAAGAAGTTGGGTTCAAATTAACAGTTTTTTGGATGGTGATTCTAGAAAGACAGCTAAGCCTTACATTAGTATATCTTCCATGTTTGGTGCAACATAAAATGGTGTCTGTCAATTCCTGAGAGATCTAGTTTGGATAGGAATATCCCTCACTGAAATCAGCACAAAAATTAAAATGCATTCTTTTGGGAGTAGTTTCAGAGTCCTTTGGAAAAAAGCCATTGACTGATAATTCACCAAGGTTTCATTCCAAGGGTCTTGATTCTGGGGCTAAATAAAGACAAAGAACAAGACAGAAACAACTTCACATCTCCGTGCATGAAAGACCATCATCCAGTAAACGTGGAGTGAGGAGGATTCACTCTGTGGAGCCAATTCACAGGGAAGATGGTGTCAAACCATCGAGAATACTCAAGGTACTGCTCAAACATTGAATGCCATTTCTAGACTACATGCAATCTATTTCCTCAACTGCTAGATCCCTCTTTAAAAAAATTATAATTGTTATTTTATTGTGGCAAGAACACAACATAAGCTCTATTCTCTTAACAAATGTTAAGTGTGCAATACATTATTTGCCTGTTGGATCCTTCATTTTTCAGTCATTATACATGATATGAAGATAACGCTCAAGGCCTCAAAGGCCAATCCCTAATGACCTTGTCTGTATCTTGGGACACACAAGTAAAGACAGACCCTGGGTAATGGGAACCATGCTTCACTGATCTTCTTCAGTCGTTCTCAGACAACATACCTTGGCTATTTGAAAAGTAATGTACTTCATTATGACTTTACTTCTTCACATAATTGATTACACAATTTCTGACAACGCCCAAACACGCTGGAAGATGAGCACTGCCGGGGTGATGGTCATGGATGGGAGGCATGGTGAATGGCATCCAGAACACATGCTTCAGATTCAACCAATTCTCTAGGTTGAGCAAATGAAATGGGAGAGAGAATTCATTTTTTCAAGAAGAAACAGTCAGACAGCAGAATCAAGAACTGCCCATTTGAAATCTTGACATTTCCTGAGTTCTAAGATTGATTTCATTTTAATCGACCCTAGAATGTGTGTGGAACAGAAAGAAATCTTGTAAAGGACCATGCTCAGTTTTATGTTGCAAAGGAAATATTATTAAAACATCAGCTTATTTCTTTTTGCTATCCTGAAACAAAACCTCAACTATGTTCTTGTAACAGGGAAATAGGCAATAGAGTGCTTTATGATGCAGCTAAAACTGGCTCCAGAGCAAGGCTAAACCCACCAAAGTTTCAAAAAATCTACTCCTCAGCTGTGGATGTTCTTTTTTATGTTTTCCTTACATCTTTCTTGTCACCGTGATTCATCCATTCTTACAAACACAAACTCCATCTCGAATGTGTTCCCAAGTATAGCAGTATTGAATGCTATTTATATTTTTTGAAATGTCAACAAGGCACAAGCAGAGAATCTGTCAGGACAGTTTTAAAATTGTCATTTTAAGACTTCAGTGAAAAATCTGTCAGTTCTAATTTAACAAATTAAATTAAGAAAAAATGCTTTACCATAGTTGACATGGTGTCAAGGACATTGCAATAAAACATTGATGGTCTTATTTTAACTTCTTTATATCCTTCTTCATAAAGAATATAATCTGGGGCTTCCCTGGTGGCGCAGTGGTTGAGAGTCTGCCTGCCGATGCAGGGGACACAGGTTCGAGCCCTTGTCTGGGAAGATCCCACAGGCCACAGAGCAACTGGGCCCATGAACCACAACTGCTGAGCCTGTGCTCTGCAACAAGAGAGGCCATGATAGTGAGAGGCCCACGCATCACGATGAAGAGTGGCCCCCGCTAGCCACAACTAGAGAAAGCCCTCGCACAGAAACAAAGACCCAACACAGCCAAAAATAAATAAATAAATACATAATTTTTTTTAAAAAAGAAGGAAGGCCAGAATACAACCCAGTGAGAAAAAGGAATGTTTGAGGAGGTTATGTCGGGGCTGTGTGAACTCTATGGCTACAATGAAAAGAATCAAGCTCATTTTAAGCAGAAGAGAAATTTCTTTGAAGAATCTAGTGGAAAGCTGAAGAAGCAAGACTGGCAAAACAGGAAGTAGGGAATCTTCAGGAAAATTGGTAGCAAGAGCGCTTCAAGATAAAGCTGCTGGGATGACTAAGCTTTAAACACATCTAGCCTCTTTGTCATTCTTCTCAAGATTCAGATTCCCAGGAAGAAACATCAGACTGGCTTACATTGGCTCGTGTGCCTTCCTTTTGGCTGGGGTGAACCAGGCGTCTTAACTGGCAGTACCATCAGGCAGAATCCATAGAAGAAGGAAAAACATAGGAAACCAATGTAATTACATAAAAGGGACAAGCAGAGAAAGGAAAGAGAATGCTAAGAGTGTGTCTGATTGTACTGGTTTTCTCTTGCTGTGTGACACATTGCCACAAATAGCGTGGCTTAGAAAAACACATTTATCATGTTCCAGTTCCTAAGGGTCAGGAAACTGGGTTCTTTCCTCAGGGTCTCACAACTCTACATCAGAGTGTTGACTGGACTGGGTTCCTCTCTGGAGCTTGGAGGTCTCTTCAAAGGTCACATGGCTGTTGGCAGGATCCAATTTGCTGGGGGACTGAGGGACTGACTGTGGTCTCTACTCTCCTCCGGCCTGCCAACCAAGGACCACTCTCATCTCCTGAGGCTGCCCCTTCCTTGACACGTGGCACTGTCACAACGTGGCAGCTTCAAGGCCAGCAGAAGAATCTCTCCTGTAGTTCGCTAAGAGGCAGTCTTATACAATGTAGCCTAATCAAGGGAGTGAGACCCCATCACCTTCACCATATTCCATTGGCAAGTCACAGGTTCTTCCTGCACTCAAGGAGAGGGGTTTATTCAAGGGCCTGACTCATTGTGGGTCACCTCCCAGTGTGTCTGCCAAATTGGGGGAAAGGGTCTCCAAATGGGATCATTCGGGAAATATCCCTCCCACACACACCTGCACACACTCACACAGACACACACCTCAAGACTGCACAACTGGTACCTATCCACGAGTTTTCAGCTCGACTCTCAGCGAACATTTCTTTGCATGGCAAGGACAAGCAAAACACATAATAAGGCGATGACAAAAAAGTGCCAACTTGTGCTGGAAGCTTTCTGAGTCTGGGGCAGATCAGACACACAATTCACAGCTATCATACCCCATCGTTAAACATGCTGAGTAGTGCCTGACAGAAAACAAAAGCAATTGTTTTGTCAATAGTTGAGCTTCTAAATGCTGACATTATGTCATTTGTTTCGACACTTCAAAAACACCGACATTTCATCATATTTAAAGTGTACTGAAAAGTTAAACATGCCCCTTCATTCAACATAATTTTGAGGAGCAAAGGAAGCCTATTATTGGTAAACATTGCAAACCATATGACAAAAATGTTGGTTAAACTGATACACAAGGCAAGTATCAGATCAGCTGCATATGGCATTGCTACAGTATCAGTGCTACTTCTTCCTCTCATTCATCATTCCAAGGCAACTCTGATGCAGTCAAAAAAGCACTGATGTAAACATGGTGCAGCCACTGTGAAAAACAGTATGGCAGTTTCTCAAAAAGTTAAAAATATAATGAACATATGATCCAGCAATTTCATTTCTGGGTCTATAGCCAAAAGAATTGAAATCAGGAACTTGAATAGATATTTGTACACTCATGTTCATAGCAGCATTATTTGCAATAGCCAAAAGGTGGAAATAGCTCACGTGTCTATCAACAGATGGATGGAAAAACAAAATGTGGTGTATACTTACAATGGAGTATTATTCAGCCTTAAAAAGTAAGGAGATTCTGACACATGCTACAACATGGATGAACATTGAGGCCATTATGCTAAATGAAATAATCTAGTCACAAAAGAAAAACTGTCTTATGATTCCAGGTATATGAGGTCCCTAAAGTGGTCAATTTCACAGATCCAGAAAGTAGAATGGTGGTTGCCAGGGGCTGGGGGAAAGAGGGTAGGGGTGACTAGGGAGTTGTTCTTTAATGGATACAGAATTTCACTTTGGGAAGATGGGAAAAGTTCTGGACATGGATGGTGGGGATGGTTACAAAACAGTGTGAATGTACTTAATGCCATAGAACTGTTAAAAAGGATAAAATGATAAATTTTCTGTTATATGTATTTTACCCCAATAATATATATACATATATATATATATATATATATATATATATATTTTTTTTTTTTTTTTTTTTTTTTTTTAAAGAGCACAAAGTTTGAGGTCAAGTATACTTGGTTCTGGTGTGGATTTTGCTACTTCTTATTTCCATAAGCTCACTGCTTTGCTTCCTCGTCAGTAAAATGAGCATGAAACTCAACCAACCTTCTTCATGGATGAGTTAGAAACTTCAATCTGAAACCTGGAAAAGGCCTCAAGGCAATCAAATAAGAAAGCCCTCTAGATGGTATGTCCCAGAAGATCAGGGACTTTGTCTACTTAATTCATTGTTGCAGCCTTAGCACCAAGAAATATATATTCCATGAAAGTCCTTTGAAACAAATAAATTTCTATTCAATGATAAATTTTATTTTTGCTAGTATTCCTATTATATTTTCAAGTGTATTATTTAAACCAGAAGACTCACCCATTTCAGAGGCCTGACCTTCATCTAGATTCCTCACCCCTCATTATGTAAGCCACTTCTAACAGGTCTATCCAGTGACATAATTTGGTCTCTAAGGCCTTTAACACTACGTTTAAGACCAATTGCCTACTTATGCTTCTGAATCCTCTTAACATTGACTATAGAGTGACTAAGAAGATGCACTTTTTCAAATCAAAGATGAGAGAAATCCTACCAGCCTCTCTGAAACAATGGATATGCTAGAACATCAATGAAATGATATCATTTGGTCAGAGCCCAGATCTCACACTGGTGCTAGGTTCATCCACAGAACCTTGGAGGGCTGGTTATGTATCAAGTTTCACTGTGGTCGAATCCTGGCCCCGAGGACTCTGGGTTATGATTTAACCTCTCTTTTTGATCTGTGCTCAATATAGAGCATGTATATTAATGAAGCAAGGAGCTGTCACCTTGAGTTTCCAAGAGCTTGGACTAGGCAGGGGGGAGGGCAGAGGTCCCCATCATCAACTGGCATCTGACAGTTCAAAGACTGCTTGAGCTGGGCATCTCCCAGTCAGGGGTTTTCTCCGAAGGCTGGCCTTTCCCTGCCAAACATGGCCTGCCGCTAGCCTATGAACACTAACATTTTACAAGTTGTCCTTTCTAAAACAAAATTGTGTGGTGAAAGCAGTGATATTTACATGTGATGCCCATTTAATTTCCATGGCTTCTTGTAAAGTACATAGTGAACACAGAAACTGTAACCCAGACAGACCTGGAAGGGATCAAATACATCCCAGAAATAGATTCCACTTCTAGTACGCTAATATCCCAACAGTCTAACTCTGCAGTAGTGTGAGATAATAGGGAAAAAAAAAAAAAAAAAAATATATATATATATATATATGTATATGTATATATTAGTCTTTGCTGCCGGTCCCTGGTACTGAGCTTTTAAAACGCTTGTAATTTACTAAGTGATAAGAACACGGGGAGTATCTCTTTTTCTAATATTTGTTTTTGACCCTGTCCCTGACAGAGAGCTCTTAAAATCCTTGTAAAATCCCTAAGTGATAAGAGCACCAAGAGCATCCTTTCTTTCTAATGAGGTGACTCTGGGTGGGCTCCTGGCTTCAGGCTGGGGGCTGGTCACCCAAAAGACAAAGCCATGAATGAAAGCTTGGAATTTCAGCCCTCCCTGCCATTCTCCAGAGAGGGGAGAGGGGCTGGAAAGGGAGTTGTTAATTGATTATGCCTATGTGAGGAAGTCTCCATAAAAATCCCAACAGTAGGGGATTTGGAGAGCTTCCAGGTGGGCAAACACATGTACATGGGTGGGGGGGGTAACACACCCCGACTCCACGGGGACAGAAGCTCCTGTGCACCTGGACCCTCCCAGACTTCACTATATATATACCTCTTCATCTGGCTGTTCATCTGTATCCTTTATCATATCCTTTCCTAAACTGGTAAACGTATTTCCTTGAGTTGTGTGAGATGCTCTAGCAGTCATCAAACCTGAGGAGGAGGTCATGAGAACTTCCAATTTGTAGGCAAATTGGACATAAGTTATGAGTAGCCAGAGACCTGCTACTTAGGATTGGCATCTGAGGTGGGGTGGGAGGCACCTTGTGGGACTGAGCCCTTAACCTCTGGGATCTGACACTATCCCCAGGTAATGTTAGAATTGAGTTACACTGTAGAACACCCAGCTGGTATCACAGAAAATTACTTAGGGAAAAAACCCCACACATTTGGTGACCAGAAGTGCTAGAAGTGAGTAGTAAAGGACACTCACAGGGGAGAAACACACAGTACGGAAGAACTGGGTTTTTCCCAATAGAGAAAGGAAAAAAGTTTTTTCCATTACAAGTGGTTTTCAAGCAGTTGCTCAGACATAGAACTCCTTTATCAAATTGTAAAAAGTAGTAAAAGACACACTAGAGAGATATAAAAAGTATCTGGAATATGGCCAACTTAAGTCAGCCAAGTGACTTGGGAAAGTTAGTTTAACACTCTAGGGGCTTCGCTGGTGGTGCAGTGGTTGACAGTCCTCCTGCCGATGCAGGGGACACGGGTTTGTGCCCCGGTCCGGGAAGATCCCACATGCCATGGAGCGACTGGACCCGTGAGCCATGGCTGCTGCGTCTGCGCGTCCGGAGCCTGTGCTCCGCAACGGGAGAGGCCACGACATTGAGAGGCCCGCGTACCATAAAAACGACAACAACAACAACAAAAAACACTCTAGGACTCAAATTATCTTCCGAAAACT
Source organism: Kogia breviceps (assembly GCF_026419965.1). NCBI lineage: Eukaryota > Metazoa > Chordata > Mammalia > Artiodactyla > Physeteridae > Kogia > Kogia breviceps. The sequence goes on from NC_081323.1 coordinate 34,525,006, forward strand.
GGGTGAAATGACATCTACTTCCTAGGATTATTGGGAGGATTAAATGAGCAACGGAGAGGGGCTGAGCACAGCGCCTGCACATAGTAAGCACTCAATAAATGGAGGCTGTTATTAGAGAAATGATAAACACTAATGAGAAAGCCAATGAAAGTTGAGTATTGGTGCCAGCAGTGCTCTCAGGATCAGGAAAGTGAGTTTTCCTCTCAAATCCAACTGAAAACTGCTGGAGAGCCCCCAGGAGGGGGTGATGGAAGCCTCTCACCTGTGTACTCAGACACATACTCCTTCCCTCGCAGAAGGGAGAGTCAGGCCATGTGTTACGTGCTTATATTTTCTTCCGTTGCATATTCTGCGTGAAGGGCAGGAATGTTGACACCATGTTGCTGTCCCTTTGGGTTTGCCTCAAAATAGGCTGAAACGTCCCACTATCCAAAAACAACTTCCTTTGATGACAATGGAATCTGTTCACACAAGTTTTTATCTTTGCCCTATTTCTAAATCTCTTCTTATTGCTTCCCCACTTCACCCTCGCTCAACCCTTAACCAGCTTCTGGCCTGGGTGCTGATTCAAGTATTAGAACAGATTCATCTAATTGTTTGGCAATAATTTGTGCATCTTCTCCCCGGCACAAGTCTTTCTTCAACTTGGTGTCCCCAGAACCAGAGCAAGGTACCCAGCAGGCCCTTGGCAAAAGTTAATGAAATCATGAATGAAGTAAACAAGGAGGAAGCGATCCTTCTAGTTAATTTCTTTATCTGAAAGGACACACAGATCATCACAAGTCCTTGCTCGCCTCTCTTTGGAAACCACTGCAACGGGGTATCAGCACGATAAGCCCAGGGCACACAAATTATTCCCTGGAAGACAATTAGATGACAGCAGATGGAAACGGCACTTATTTTCTCAGGCCACTAGAATGTCATTTTGCAATTTGGAACGAGAATCACATCCAAATCTAAGGCTTAATCACCATCATGTTCCTGTCACATTCTAAATATGGCTTATTTCAGCTCTCAGCAAACACATTCTCAAAACGTGTGCTTCTTGTCTCTCTGCTCTGCAGCCCCCCAAAGGCAAAACACCTCTCAAAGAACAAGAAGACTTTGCCTTTGTGAGAAATACTATTCACACTGAGTTCTTTTCAGAATTTTGGCATATTTAACTTAAACAACTGGTCATTTTTTTTTCTGAATGATTGAGTATTCCAATTTTTCCCTCTAACTAGGTCAATGGCAAACCTTCTGAGAGCATTCAGCAGGTGACTGTGCATGTATATATGCAAATATCCAGTCATTGCAGGCTCGGAGCATTTTGTACTCAAGTTTACTTTCTTAAAATTCATATTCTTTGTTCAGCTGCATTTCCTAATCCCCTGCCTTAGCATCGCAAATTCTCCATTTATTTCATAGTCTCTGACTCCTACAAACGACATATCTCATTTTGTTTGCAATAGTCCGCTCTTCCTTGCACACAGTCAGGGAGAGGAGGCTGCCATATCTTTAGCTTCCTACCTCTTCCCCATTAAGCACTGTCAGCAACCCTTTAAAAATAACTGATTGGACAATCTATATCCTGTCAAGCTGTTTTCCCAATAGATGCCTAGGTAATTAAAATCACCTAGTATATTCAGTTCTCAGTCCTTGAATAATTCTAGTTGTTAAGGCAACGTTTCATTGACCTTCATTAAAATGACAGAAGACTCAGATCACAGAGTTCCTCAGTATGAAAATCCTGGAATCTATCATTTTCACTTTTTTGAATCTCTTTTTTTTTTTTTTTTTTTTGGTATGATCTAGCCAGCAACCTTTTCCTGTAAAGGGCCAGATAGTAGGTATTTTAGACTTTGTGGCCCAGATGGTATCTGATGCAACTACTGAACTCTGCTGTTGCATCATGAAAATAGCCACAGACAAGATGCAAATAAAAGGGGGTGGCTGCGTGCCAATCAAACTTTATTTGCAGAAACAGGTGGTGGGATGAATTTGGCCCACAGACTGTAGTTTGCTGATCTCTGATCTATATAATCACTGTGCAGACCTGGACTTAAAGCAGAGAAGCCTGGGATGGGACCCTGGTTTGGTCACTGTGTAACCTCAGGCTAATTATTTAACCTCCCTGACCCTAATTCCTCCTCTGCGCAGCCTATCTTGAAGGACACAGAGAAGAAGGTAGAAAAAAGGCCAAATCATGGTGGGACTATCATTCTTTTCTGAGGGAATTTGGGTGCTGCAAAAGGTTTTTACCTAGTGGGTTACATCATTCAAATTGTGTTTCAAAATTCAATTTTTTTTCTGGTTCAAACACAGGTAATAGAGAGCAATTAATTAATTAAGGGAGCAATACTAAAAGAAGGGATATGCCTCAATAGGATGGCGTGATGGAACCTGTGAAAAATGATGAAGTTCTAAACTAGGAAAATGGCAGTAATATGGAAAAGTGGTTGATTCTAGGAATACCTAGAAGGAAACTAGAAGTAAAACGAGGCATGGTCAGGGCAGCTATCACCAGGTACAGAACAAGGCCACCTGTATGAACAGCCAGCAATGCAGCAGGTGGGAAGATAATGCACAGTGTATTTAAACATCTGTAACTGGCCAATATTAATGCACTCAGAAGTAACACTCACCATTGTGCTTCCCAAGGTATTAAATTCTATTCAGCCATTCTTACTCTATCAATGTTTGCCAAAGCATGAGAGAATATAACAACAAAAAACAGCCATAGCCATCCTTGAGCCATTGCTTATTATAAACCAGGCATTATTACATAAAATTTTAAACTAAATTCTAAGAGCACAATAATGCCACATCACTTCTCAGATGGGCACAGGTGAGCACAGGAAACAGGTAACTTGCCAAAGCATCGCATAGCTAGGAGGAAAGGAGGCAGAAATTCACTCTCAAGAATGGTTGAGTCCAAAGCCTGTGTTCTTTTTTTGTTTTGCTCTGTTTTACCTGTGTACCACTTGTACTACTATTTTTTTATTGAGTTACAGTTCATGTACCGTATTATATAAGCTACAGGTGTATAATATAGTGATGCAAAATTTTTAAAGGTTATACTCCATTTGTAGTTATTATAAAATATTGTTTATATTCCCTGCGTTGTATAATATATCCTTGTAGCTTATTTTATACATAATAGTTTGTACCTCTTAATCCCCTACCCTTATTTTGCCCCTCCCCCTTCCCCTCTCCCCACTGGTAACTACTAGTTTATTCGCTATATCTATGAGTCTCCTATTTTTTGTTATATCCACTAGTTTGTTATATTTTTTAGATTCCACATGTGGTGATATCATACAGTATTTGTCTTTCTCTGTCTGAGTTATTTCACTAAACATAATACCCTTCAATTCCCGCCCTGTTGTCACAAATACACCCCACTGTTTTCCAGGATACGGCTGATTTTAAATGCTTGTTTTCAAGAGTCCACAGGACATGCCTGCTTACTTCACTGCTGTTTCTGAAATTCTGCAAGACGAACCTGGACACCAATTAATTCCATACCTTTAGTTAAGTTACTTATTGTCTATTGGCCTCTATTTGCCCATTAGCAGTTCTTTGGCTATTCCAAACAGTAAACCACCATACGCTCATCATATTAAAAATAGAATTATCTTGTAAATAGTAGGAAAATCAAGGTTAGGCAAATTATTCATCATCAACTTGTTTCATCAAACCGGAAAATGGAAAAGAGGATGTAAAAAATAGGATAGGAAGTCACAATTATCTCTTTTAGTAGAGTAAAAGTGTCATAAGTCAAAAACAGAAAGAACAGCCTCCAAAAGCATTAAGTCAGATGGACAGTATACACTGTTTAGCCTCATTGACATAATCACAATTCTCGTTCAAAAAAAATGAAGGGAGGAGGAGGCCCTTCAAGATGGCAGAGGAGTAAGATGCGGAGATCACCTTCCTGCCCACAAATTTATCCAAAATACATTTACATGTGGAACAACTCCTACAGAACACCTACTGATGCTGGCAGAAAACCTCAGACTTCCCAAAAGCCATGTGGCTGATAGAGTCTTGGTGCTCTGGCAGGTGTCAGGCCTGAGTCTCTGAGGTGGTAGAGCCAAGTTTAGCACATTGGACCACAAGAGACTTAACTGCCCAATGTAATATCAATCAGAGAGAGCTCTCCCAGGGATCTCCATCTCAACACATACGCCCAGCTCCACTCAATGAACAGAAAGCTCCAGTGCTGGACACCCAATGCCAAACAAGTAGCAAGACAGGAGGACAACCCTACTCATTAGCAGAGAGGCTGCCTAAAATCATAATAAGTTCACAGACCCCCAAAACACACAACTGGACACGGTTCTGCCCACCAGAAAGACAAGATCCAGCCTCATCCACCAGAACACAGGCACCAGTCTCCTCCACCAGGAAGCCTACACAAGCCACTGAACCACCCTTACTACTGGGGGCAGACACCAAAAACAACAGGAGCTACAAACGTGCAGCCTGCAAAAAGGAGACCCCAAACACAGTATGTTAAGCAAACTGAGAAATATGCAGCAGATGAAGGAGCAAGGTAAAAACCCACCAGACCAAACAAATGCAGAGGAAATAGGCAGTCTACGTGAAAAAGAATTCAGAGTAATGATAGTGAAGATGATGCAAAATCTTGGAAATAGAATGGAGAAAATACAAGAAACTTTTAACAAGGACCTAGAAGAACTAAAGAGCAAAGAAACAATTATGAACAAAACAATAAATGAAATTAAAAATTCTCTAGAAGGAATCAAAAGCAGAATAACTGAGGCAGAAGGACAGATAAGTGACTTGGAAGATAAAATAGTGGAAACAATTTCCACAGAGCAGAATAAAGAAAAAAGAATGAAAATAATTGAGGACAGTCTCAGAGACCTCTGGGAAATCATTAAAGGCACCAACATTCAAATTATAGGGGTCCCAGAAGAGGAAGGGGAAAAGAAAGGTACTGAGAAAATTTTTGAAGAGATTATAATTGACATCTTCCCTAATATGGGAAAGGAAATAGTCAATAAAGTGCAGAAAGGACAGAGAGTCCCATACAGGATATATCCAAGGAGAAACATGTCACACATTAATCAAACTATCAAAAATTAAACAACAGGAAAAAATATTAAAAGCAGCAAGGAAAAAGCAACTAATAACAAACAAGGGAATCCTCAAAAGGTTATCAGCTGATCTTTCAGCAGAAACTCTGCAAGCCAGAAGGGAGTGACAGGACATATTTAAAGTGATGAAAGGGAAAAACATACAACCAAGATTATTCTACACAGCAATGATCTAATTCAGAGTCAATGGAGAAATTAAAACCTTTACAGACAAGCAAAAGCTAAGAGAATTCAGCACCAGCAAACCAGCTTTACAACAAATGCTAAAGGAACTTCTCTAGGCAGGAAACACAAGAGAAGGGAAAGACCCACAAACAAACCCAAAACAATTAAGAAAATGGTAATAGGAACACACATATCCATAATTATCTTAAATGTAAATGGATTAAATGCTCCCACCAAAAGACATAGACTGGCTGAAGGGATACAAAAGCAAGATGCATATATATGCTGTCTACAAGAGACCCACTTCAGACCTAGGGACACATACAGACTGAAAGTGAGGGGATGGACAAAGATATTTAATGCAAATGGAAATCAAAAGAAAGCTGGAGTAGCAATTCTCCTATCAGACGAAATAGACTTTAAAATAAAGACTATTACAAGAGACACAGAAGGACACTACATAATGATCAAGGGATCAATCCAAGAAGATATAATTGTAAATATTTATGCACTCATCACAGGAGCACCTCAGTTCATAAGGCAAATGCTAACTGCCATAAAAGGGGAAATTGACAGTAACACAATCATACTAGAGGACTTTAACACCACACTTTCACCAGTGGACAGATCAACCAAAATGAAAATAAATAAGGAAACACAAGCTTTAAATGACACATTAAACAAGATGGACTTAACTGATATTTATAGGACATTCCATCCAAAACCAACAGAATACACTTTCTTCTCAAGTGCTCATGGAACATTCTCCAGGACAGATCATATCTTGGGTCATAAATCAAACTTTGGTAAATTTAAGAAAATTGAAATCATATCTAGTATCTTTTCTGACCAAGACGCTATGAGACTAGATATCAATTACAGGAAAAAAAAAGTGTATAAAATACAAACATACGGAGGTTAAAAATACACTACTAAATAACCAAGAGATCAATGAGGAAATCAAAAGACTCTTAGAAACAAATGACAATGAAAACACAATTGCCCAAAACCTATGGGATGCAGCAAAAGCAGCTTAAGAGGGAAGTTTGTAGCAATACACTACTACCTCAAGAAACAAGAAAAATCTCAAATAAACAACTTAACTTTATACCTAAAGCAATTAGAAGAAGAAGAACCAAAAATATACCAAATTTAGCAGAAGGAAAGAAATCATAAACATCAGATCAGAAATTAATGAAAAATGAAGGAAACAATAGCAAAGATCAATAAAGCTTGTTCTCTGAGCAGATAAACAAAATTGATAAACCATTAGCCAGACTCATCAAGAAAAAAAGGGAGAAGACTCAAATCAATAGAATTAGAAATGAAAAAGGAGAAGTAAGAACTGACTCTGCAGAAATACAAAGGATCTTGAGAGATTACAACAAGCAACAGTATGCCAATAAAATGGACAACCTGGAAGAAATGGACAAATTCTTAGAAAAGCACAATCTTCTGAGACTGAACCAGGAAGAAATAGAAAATATAAACAAACCAATCACAAGCACTGAAATTGAAACTGTAATTAAAAATCTTCTACCAAACAAAAGCCCAGGACCAGATGGCTTCACAGGCAAATTGTATCAAACATTTAGAGAAGAGCTAACACCTATCCTTCTCAAACTCTTCCAAAAAACTGCAGAGGAAGGAACACTCCCAAACTCATTATATGAGGCTACCATCACTCTGATACCAAAACCAGACAGCAATACTTCAAAAATGAAAATTATAGACCAATATCACTGATGAACATAGTTGCAAAAATCCTCAACAAAATACTAGCAAACAGAATCTAGCAGCACATTAAAAGGATCATAGAGAATGATCAACTGAGGTTTCATCCCAGGAATGAGGGATTCTTCAATATACACAAATCAACCAATGTGATACACCATATTAACAAATTGAAGGATAAAAGCCATATGATAAGTCAATAGATGCAGAAAAAGCTTTTGACAAAATTCAACACCCATTTATGATAAATACAGTCCAAAAGTAGGCAAAGAGGGAACTTACCTCAACATAATAAAGGGCATATATGACAAACCCACAGCCAACATCATTCTCAATGGTGAAAAGCTGAAACCATTTCCACTAAGATCAGGAACAAGACAAGGTTGCTCACTCTCACCACTATTATTCAACATAGTTGTGGAACTTTTAGCCACAGCAATCAGAGATGAAAAAGAAATAAAAGGAATCCAAATTGGAAAAGAGGAAGTAAAACTGTCAGTGTTTGCAGATGACATGACACTATACATAGAGAATCCTAAAGATGCTACCAGAAAACTACTAGAGCTAATCAATGAACTTGGTAAAGTAGCAGGATACAAAATTAATGCACAGAAATCTCTTGCATTCCTATACACTAATGATGAAATATCTGAAAGAGTAATTAAGGAAACACTCCCATTTACTACTGCAACAAAAAGAATAAAATACCTAGGAATAAACCTACCTAAGGAGAGAAAAGACCTGTATGCAGAAAACTAGAGGACGGTGATGAAAGAAATTAAAGATGATACAAACAGATGGAGAGATATACCATGTTCTTAGATTGGAAGAATAAACAGTGTGAAAATGACTATACTACCCAAAGCAATCTACAGATTCAATGAAATCCCTATCAAATTACCACTGGCCTTTTTTTACAGAACTAGAACAAAAAATTTCACAATTTGTTTGTAAACACAAAAGACCCCAAATAGCCAAAGCAATCTTGAGAAAGAAAAACAGAGCTGGAGGAATCAGGCTCCTGGACTTCAGACTATACTACAAAGCTACAGTAATCAAGACAGCATGGTACTGGCACAAAAACAGAAATATAGATCAATGGAACAGGATAGAAAGCCCAGAGAGAAACCCACGCACATATGGTCACCTAATCTTTGATGATGGAGGCAAGAATACACAGTGGAGAAAAGACAGCCTCTTCAATAAGTGGTGCTGGGAAAACTGGAAAGCTACAGGTAGAAGAATGAAATTAGAACATTCCCTAACACCATACACAAAAATAAACTCAAAATGGATTAAAGACCTAAATGAAAGGCCAGAGACTATAAAACTTTTAGAGGAAAACATAGGCAGAACACTCTATGACATAAATCACAGCAAGATCCTTTATGACTCATCTCCTAGAGAAACGGAAATAAAAACAAAAATATACCAACGGGACCTAATGAAACTTAAAAGATATTGCACAGCAAAGAAAACCATAAACAAGATGAAAAGACAACCCTCGGAATGGGAGAAAATATTTGCAAATGAACCAACTGACAAAGGATTAATCTCCAAAATATACAAGCAGCTCAACCACCTTAATATCAAAAAAACAAACAACCTAATCCAAACATGGGCAGAAGACCTAAATAGACATTTCTCCAAAGAAAATACATGAAAGGATGCTCAACATCACTAATCATTAGAGAAATGCAAATCAAAACACAATGAGGTATTACCTCACACTGGTCAGAATGCCATCATTAAAAGATCTACAAACAGTAAGTGTGGGAGAGGGTGTGGAGAAAAGGGAACCCTCTTGCACTGTTGGTGGGAATGTACATTGATACAGCCACTATGGAGAACAGTATGGAGGTTCTTTAAAAAATTAAAAATAGGGCTTCCCTGGTGGCACAGTGGTTGAGAGTCTGCCTGCCGATGCAGGGCACACGGGCTCATGCCCCGGTCTGGGAGGATCTCACGTGCCAGGGAGTGGCTGGGTCTGTGATCCATGGCCACTGAGCATGCACGTCTGGAGCCTGTGCTCCGCAACGGGAGAGGCCACAACAGTGAGAGGCCCACGTACCACAAACAAAAAACAAACAAACAAACAAAACTAAAAATAGAACTACCATATGACCCAGCAATCCCACCCACTACTGGGCATATACCCTGAAAAACCGTAATTCAAAGAGTCGTGTACCACAATGTTCATTGCAGCACCATTTACAATAGCCAGGACATGGAAGCAACCTAAGTGTCCATTGACAGATGAATGGATAAAGAAGACGTGGCACATATATACAATGGAGTATTACTCAGTCATAAAAAGAAACAAAAATGAGTTATTTGTAGTGAGGAGTATGGACCTAGAGTCCGTGATACAGAGTGAAGTAAGTAAGAAAGAGAAAATCAAATACCATAGGCTAACACATATATATGGAATCTAAAAAAAAAAAAAAAAATGTTTCTGAAGAACCTAGGGGCAGGACAGGTATAAAGGTGCAGACGTAGAGAATGGACTTGAGGATACAGGGAGGGGGAAGGGTAAGCTGGGACGAAGAGTGGCATTGACATATATGCACTACCAAATGTAAAATAGATAGCTAGTGGGGAGAAGCTGCATAGCACAGGGAGATCAACTTTGTGTTTGTGACCACCTAGAGGTGTGGGATAGGGAGGGTGGGAGGGAGACGCAAGAGGGAGGAGATATGTATGTATAAGTATAGCTGATTCAGTTTGTTATACAGCAGCAACTAACACAAGAATGTAAACCAATTATACTCCAATAAAGATGTTAAAATAAATAAATAAACAAAAATAACAATGACAAAAAAAGAAGTATAGATAGAGAGAAATATTAGAATACTAAAAAAATAAATGAAGGGAATGATAATCAAGAAGGGGATGTTGCATGTTTAGGAAATCATGAATCATAAAGAATTGTGCATTACTGCAAGGTTTTGACAATGGAAATTAAAGATTTACAACTCTTGAGGTTTTTTCAATATTCTTTTGCAAACTCACTTTTAGCTAAATTAAAAATCTTGACAAAAAAATGGTGTTTGTCTTTTTTTTCAACTATCAGTTGGTTACATGTCAGATCAAACTTTCTAGAACTAAATTACTTTTTGAAAAACAGAATTACATCTTTTTGTGGCTTGCTAAAAAAAGACCCAGAAATATAATTCATTTCATATGAGTGTTTGTTTTTAACGTCATACAGAAGGGAGGAGGTCAGAAAGGGTAGAGGTCAGAAGGTAAACTGCTCATAGTTTATGGTTTCATAAAATGCTGATGTAAGAATTCCAATCCCAGGAAAGGTCTAGGCTATAACACTTGTTTAAAAACAAAAACTTAAAAATCTTAAATGTTATGAGTCTGAGCAATCTACATGCATACATGTACCCAAAAGAATGCATAAGAGTGTGTGAAATCATATATCCCACATGTATAAGTCATGCATTAGGTGGTACATAATATGTATATTTAGTTATCATATGATACTTAATGTAAATATATTTTCTAAAACATGTTTTTCATATAAATTATTTCAGTGGTTAAATGTTTAGTGGTATTGCTATACCAAATATCTATGGCTAAAAAAGGCACATGAAAAGATGCTCAACATTGCTAATTATTAGAGAAATGCAAATCAAAAGTACAATGAGGTAGCACCACACAACAGTCAGAATAGCCATTGTCAAAAAGTCTACAAACAATAAATGCTAGAGAGGGTGTGGAGAAAAGGTAACCGTTCTACACTGTTGTTGGGAATGTAAGTTGGTACAGCCACTATGGAGAACAGTATGGAGATTCCTTAAAAAAAACTAAAAATAGAGCTACCATGTGATCCAGCAATCCCACTCCTGGGCATATATCTGGAGAAAACCATCATTCAAAAAAATACATGCACCCCACTGTTCACTGCAGGGTTATTTACAATAGCCAAGATATGGAAGCAACCTAAATGTCCATTGACAGAAGAGTAGATAAAGAAGATGTGGTATATTTATACAATGGAATATCACTCAGCTATAACAAAGAATGAAATAATGCCATTTGGAGCACCATGGATGGACCTAGAGATGACCATACCAAGTGAAGTAAGCCAGACAGAGAAAGACAAATATCATTATGATATTGCTTACATGTGGAATCTAAAAAATGTGATACAAATGAACTTATCTACAAAACAGAAAGACTCACAGCCTAGAAAACAAACTTATGGTTGCCAAAGGGGAAAGGTGATGGGGGGAGGGATAGATTAGGAGTTTGGGATTAACCTATATTCACTATTGTATATAAAATAGATAACCAACAAGGACCTACTGTGCAGCACAGGGAAATATACTAAAATATCTTGGAATAACCTAAAATTGAAAAGAACCTGAAAAATTATATATATATATATATATATGTGTGTGTGTGTGTGTGTATGTATGTATATGTATAACTGAATCACTTTGCCGTATACCTGAAACTAACACAACATTGTAAATCAACTATACTTCATTAAAAAAATAAATGGATTAATTAAAAAAATAAAGACAAACCTAAAAAAAGACATCTATTTATGGCCAATCACTAATAGAACACTGAACTCAAGAAATAGTCATTGAGCACCTAATATGCATCCGGAGCATGCTCCATGCTGGAGATGCAAATGGGAGTGAAATAAGATGGCTCTGCACGAGGACGGCACAACCTGGAAGATATATCAACAATGTAAGCTCAAGAACCACAATCTGGTGTGATGGCTGCAGCTACCAGTATGTTACAGGCTAGGAGGAAATCTTGAGAAGGAGATCTCAAGGGGGAGGTTTTCAGCCTTGCTGAATTCCACCATTCATAGTTTCTTCTGAGGATTCAAGGTTGGGTTGACTGATGAGCCAGGAAAGAGGAGGACTCTTTCTATTATAAAACCATCTTGTAATGGTGGAGCCAGCTCACATCACTTGGTCTTGTGCTCTTACATGTAATAGGAATTCACTACATATTTAGGGAATGAAAGCTTACAGAAAAACTGACAATTTTCCTGCTGAGGATCTTAAAAAGTGTTAAAATTTACTACGTTATAACATATACAAAGTCTACATCTTAAAGTAAATGCCACAAAATTAAAATGTCCAAAGGGAAAACAATAAAGCCAATTGCTTCACCCAGTGAGCAAGTTCACGGGAGAGTTATATTTGGCTAGGGCAGATGCATGCTGCTTTACACTCAGAAAGATTCTGGCTCAAACATGAGCTGCAGGGGTTTCCCTGGTGGCGCAGTGGTTGAGAGTCCGCCTGCCGATGCAGGGGACGCGGGCTCGTGCCCCAGTCCGGGAAGATCCCACATGCCGCGGAGCGGCTGGGCCCATGAGCCACGGCCGCTGAGCCTGCGCGTCCGGAGCCTGTGCTCCGCAACGGGAGAGGCCACAACAGTGAGAGGCCCACGTACTGCAAAAAAAAACAAACAAAAACAAACAAACAAAAAAAACATGAGCTGCAGCACTTTTGTTATATGAACTTAAATAAGTTCCTTAACCTGAGGCTTCTTCCTCATTTGAAAAATAGGACTAATAATTAAATATTCATAAGTAATTGATGAGATGGTATATTTCAAGCACCTGGCACAAGATAGGGAAACCCTCTCTTCCTTCTTTGAATCTGGGACTTCCTTTAGTGCTAGAAGTTCAGAAGCAAACAACTGAGTAGCTCACTGAATAATTTGTTATCTTAGAGAAAAATAATGTGTAGTGCTGGGTAGCTTTTCTTGACAAATTATTAGAGACCCAACACGGTAGCATCCCTGCCTCTCACTGTTAGGGCCTGAAACAGGGCAATGAGCAAATATGTTCCATGGTTCCCCAGCATGCATTCCCCATTTGTTTTGGTATCAGCACACCAATTTCCTACTGGGAAACCAGCTTTGCCCTCCTCTTAGACCATATATTTGGATAGAGTGGATTCAATCCATTCTTCAAGAGGTGGAGGGAATGTGACCAAATCAGGGCACTTTAATCCCCTTGATGCAGAGGTTGTTCCAGGAATGGATACAACCAGCGCCAAGGATAGGCCATGAGATTTTTCCCCAACTGTTGAACACCTGAGAGACCATAAGGCTAGTGTTGCTATCGCCATCTTGCCATCATGCAGGGATAACCGTTTATAAATGGAGCCAAGAAGAGGAAGGGAAGCTGTGTTGGAGAGAAAAACCATGGCCTGGATATATCAATTGAATCTCTGTATCCAGCTGCACCCAGATCTTCCAGTTATGTACAAGTAAAGCTCCTTTCTAGTTTTAGTTGTGTTCCCAACACTTACTACAAAAAAATTTATATATAAAATACATATATGTTGCATGCCTTCTCCAGTTTACTTTGACAATTCATCTTACTTTTACCAATACTCTACATTCAGATCAATAGATATTATATTGGTAAAACTTTATGGATAAAGCCGGAAAAGGATAGTATACATGCCTCTCTTGGGGGGTTTTTAAAAACAAAACAAAACTGTGCACTTTCATTTTTAGACATAGACATTAAAATGTGGTTTCAAATGGATCTATTTACTAATGAAGAAGTCATTTTAATGGTTAATATCTATTTGTTGGAATTACTTTTTAAATATACCATATAAAGTTAATAGTCTAAATAATCTAAATATTTAAGATGGAGGCTGCTATTAGAGGCAATTAGAGCATATTGGCAGGAAAATAAAACGTCCCGCCCTGCAGGTTAGAAAAGTGTCCCCAGGAGGCAACATGGGCATGTGACCAGGGAGGTCCAGAAGATGCCTAGACTATTCTAGTGAACCAGGAGAAGCAGGAATGAGCTCAAGCCATCCAAATTACCTCCTGAATCCTCAAACACTTGCTTATTCAAGTACAGTAGTTTTCTAGGATCTTTGTTTCAAACTCCTTTCCATCTCTTTGTAGTCTTCAATGGTTCTGTCCCTAATTTGTTTCTGAGTTTCTGGAAGACCATGCTGACCAAGTATATACTAAAGCACTTCCCACCTCACAGCTGGAAGCATGACCTGGAATGTTGGATTCTGAACACTGAACAGAGACCACTATGCTGTCTGCGGACTTCTGCCAAGGCATCGACGTGCTGACACAGCCTTGCTAAACTCCAGAAATGCAAAGAAGTCATCCTAGCATCACACTGTGTCTTTTTAGAAGGCTCTTCTCATAGATTGATAGTGTCTCTTTCTAGGTTTCAGCTCTGGTCCCAAGAGCCATCTTATCTAAGCAATGCCTAGTTATAGCCCTTCCCTGGGCTCAGCTTGGCTCTGCCGTACTGCCTTCTTTACCGTTTTGCTTCCCCTTTATCGTCTTCACGTGAGCAGGCCCATCTCTCCCCATCTCCAATGCCCCAACCCTAGTCCAAGTCATCATCACCACTTGCGTGGGCTTTTGTATCAGCCATCTTTTAAAACCACGAATCAGATCACATCACAATCCTGATAATAACCTTCCTGTGGCTTCACATTTCCCTTTACAAACTATGCAAAGCCCTTGCCTGGCCTCAAAGACTACTTACCTGGTCTGGCTCCTGCATGGCCCTCACTTCGCCTCCTGCCTGCCCCCTCTCTCTCTCTTCCTCTGGGTACAGCAGACTCCCTCTCTTCCTCGAACACAGCAAACTCACTCCTGCACCAGCACATCTTTTCTCTCTCCCTGCCTTCTCTTTCTTCAGGTCTGCTTATGGATGGTTCTTTCATGTAATTCAGGTCTTGGCACAAATGTCACCTCATCAGAGAGGTCTTCCAGGTCACCCTCTAATTGTTTTCCCACAAACCCCAGTGTTTTCTCTTCTCCACGGAATTACTATCTGAAATTATCTTATTAATTTGCACTTTATTATCAGTCTTCTCCACTAGAATTTCAACTCCACTAGAGCTCCCTGAGGAGCCTGTCATATTCATCTCTGTGTCCCTAGGACATATATATTTGTAGCCAACACTACTAGTCCAACAGTATTTTCTCCTTCTTATTGGTAGAGCTTAATTTTGTTCAGAGGCCTCCCCTCCTTCCAGCTGGATAATCCTGAGTGGAAACAACCAGTCATCATATTGGTCTCACGGCCCTTGTTAGTGTCTGGTGTAAGAAGAGGCGTGTTTCCAAAGTCTGGTCAATCTGCTGGGGATTGGGGGTGGGGTGCTTCTAAGACAGAGCTCACTTTTTTCAAAAGACCCACACATGGAAGAAATGGTCCTTCTTCTACCCCTGGACTTGGCAAGTATACACGTGATACCTGGACTATAAGTAGCCAACGTGTGACCATAAAGAAAACATGCTGAGACCAGCAGAATGAAGAGAAGGAACAAACTAGGGTCTTTCATGAAGTTGTTGAGACTCTAGACTTCTTGTTATATGAGAAAACCATTTTTTGTTCCTGAAATGAAACATTAAAGGAGGTCTGTGTAGTCCTTCTCAATCCCTTTTCTGTCTTTCACTCTACCCTACATTTTGTGTTTATTATTCTCATGCATGAATATTTATTTTAGTACATATGTATTTATACTTAAATAAAATATAATGTTCTTTTGTGTATTTTAAACTTTTTGTAGCTCCTTCTTAATACATGTGCTGCACTCTGATCCTTTCTATCCATTTCGATTCTATTGATTTCACAACTGATTAATATATCAGGCCCTAAAGTTGTAAGACCAGCATATACACCCAAGAATGTAATTGTTCACTTAAAGAATTGGTGTATCATCAAATTTACTACATGTTATCAAATTATTATTATTCTCTTTTTTTTTTTCTTTTTTTGAGACGGGGTCTCGCTATGTTGCCCAGGCTGGAGTGCAGTGGCTATTCACAGGCGCGATCCCACTACTGATCAGCACGGGAGTTTTGACCTGCTCCGTTTCCGACCTGGGCCGGTTCACCCCTCCTTAGGCAACCTGGTGGTCCCCCGCCCCCGGGAGGTCACCATATTGATGCCGAACTTAGTGCGGACACCCGATCGGCATAGCGCACTACAGCCCAGAACTCCTGGGCTCAAGCGATCCTCCTGCCTCAGCCTCCCGAGTAGCTGCGACTACAGGCGCGCGCCACCGCGCCCGGCTCAAATTATTCTCTTAAAAGTCTGTGCTAATTAAACCCTCTGCAAGGGTATGAGAATCCCTCTTTGTTCACATCCTTGCCAATATTTTGTACAGTCAGGTTTTATGTGAAATGATATCTCATTTTGCTTTTAATTTACCCTTTCTGCTTACCAACAAGTTTGAACATTTCTTCCTGTATTTGTGGGCTGTTAGGCTTTTTCTTATATTATTTGCCTATTTGTATTCCTCCTCTATTTTTCTGTTGTTTGTCTTTTTAATTAATTTTTTTAGTTTGTTCTTCGTATATTCAGAAATTATTAATGCCTGCTCATGAATAGTAAATATCTTCTACCTATCCATGGCTTAACTTTCTTTTTTTTTTACGTCTACACCTTTCCCATTACTTTTTTTTAAACATCTTTATTGGAGTATAATTGCTTTACATTGTTCTTAGTTTCTACTGTATAACAAAGTGAATCAGCTATACGTATACATGTATCTCCATATCCCCTCCCTCTTTTGTCTCCCTCCCACCCTCCCTATCCAACCGCTCTAGGTGGTCACAAGCACAGAGCTGACCTCCCTGTGCTATGTGGCTGCTTCCCACTAGCTATCCATTTTACATTTGGTAGTGTACATATGCCAATGCCACTCTCTCACTTCATTCCAGCTTAAACTTCCCCCTTGCCATGTCCACAACTCCACTCTCTACACCTGCATCTTTATTCCTGTCCTGCCCCTAGGTTCTTCAGAACCATTTCTATTTTTTTAGATTCCATATATATTTGTTAGCATACAGTATTTGTTTTTCTCTTTCTGACTTACTTCACTCTGTACGACAGATTCTAGGTCTACCCACCTCACTACAAATAACTCAATTTCATTTCTTTTTATGGCTGGGTAATATTCCACTGTATATATGCGCCATATCTTCTTTATCCATTCATCTTTCGATGGACACTTAGGTTGCTTCCATGTCCTGGCTATTGTAAATAGAGCTGCAATGAACATTGTGGTACATGACTCTTTTTGAATTATGGTTTTATCAGGGTATATGTCCAGTAGTGGGATTGCTGGGTCACATGGTAGTCCTATTTTCAGTTTTTTAAGGAACCTCCATACTGTTCTCCATAGTGGCTGTATCAATTTACATTCCCACCAACAGTGCAAGAGGGGTCTGTTTTCTCCACACACTCTCCAGCATTTATTGTTTGTAAATTCTTCGATGGTGGCCATTCTGACTGGTGTGAGGTGATACCTCATGGTTTCCTTTGCTGTGAAAAAGCTTTTAAGTTTCATTAGGTCCCATTTGTTTATTTTTGTTTTTATTTCCATTTCTCTAGGAGATGGGTCAAAAGGATCTTGCTGTGATTTATGTCGTACAGTGTTCTGCCTATGTTTTCCTCTAACAGTTTTATAGTGTCTGGACTTACATTTAGGTCTTTAATCCATTTTGAGTTTATTTTTGTGTGTGGTGTTAGGAAGTGTTCTAATTTCATTCTTTTACATGTAGCTGTCCAGTTTTCCCAGCACCACTTTTTGAAGAGGCTGTCTTTTCTCCACTGTATATCCTTCCCTCCTTTCTCAAAGATAACATGACCATATGTGCATGGGTTTATCTCTGGGCTTTTTATCCTGTTCCACTGAACTCTATTTCTGTTTTTGTGCCAGTACCATACTGTCTTGATTACTGTAGCTTTGTAGTACAGTCTGAAATCAAGGAGCCTGATTCCTCCAGCTCCATTTTTCTTTCTCAAGATTGCTTGGCACAAAAAAAAAGGGGGGGGGGGCTTCCCTGGTGGTGCAGTGGTTGAGAGTCTGCCTGCTGATGCAGGGGACACAGGTTTGTGCCCCGGTCCCGGAGGATCCCACATGCTGCCGAGCGACTAGGCCCGTGAGCCATGGCCACTGAGCCTGCGTGTCCAGACCCTGTGCTCCACAACGGGAGAGGCCACAACAGTGAGAGGCCCACATACCACAAAAAAAAAAAAAAAAAGATTGCTTTGGCTATTTGGGGTCTTCTGTGTTTCCAAACAAATTGTGAAATTTTTCTTCTGCTTTTGTGAAAAATGTCATTGGTAGGTTGATAGGGATTGCATTGAAGCTGTAGACTGCTTTGGGTAGTATAGTTGTTTCACAATGTTGATTCTCCCAATCCAAGAATGTAGTATATCTCTCCATCTGTTTGTATCATCTTTAATTTCTTTCATCAGTGTCATAGTTTTCTGCATACAGGTCTTTTGTCTCCAGAGGTAAGTTTATTCCTAGGTATTTTATTCTTTTAGTAGCAATAGTATATGGGAGTGTTTCCTTAATTTCTCTTTCAGATTTTCATCATTAGTGTATAGCAATGCAAGAGATTTCTGTGCATTAATTTTGTATCCTGCTAGTTTACCAAATTCATTGATTAGCTCTACTAGTTTTCTGGTAGCATCTTTAGGATTCTCTATGTATTGTACGATGCAATCTGAAAACAGTGACAGTTTTACTTCTTCTTTTCCAATTTGGATTCCTATTATTTCTTTTTCATCTTGGATTGCTGTGGCTAAAACTTCCAAAACTATGTTGAATAATAGTGGTGAGAGTGGGCAGTGTTGTCTTGTTCCTGATCTTAGTGAAAACTGTTTCAGTTTTTCACCATTGAGAACAATGTTGGCTGTGGGTTTGCCATATATGGCCTTTATTATGTTGAGGTACGTTCCCTCTATGCCTACTTTCTGGAGATTTTTTATCATAAATGGGTGCTGAATTTTGTCAAAAGCTTTTTCTGCATCTATTGAGATGATCATATGAACAACTGATCCTTCAGTTTGTTAATATGGTGTATCACACTGATTAATTTGCATATATTAAAAAATCCTTGCATTCCTGAGATAAACCCCACTTGATCATGGTGTATGATCTTCTTAATGTGCTGCTGGAATCTGTTTGTAGTATTTTGTTGAGGATATTCGCATCTATGTTCATCAGTGATATTGTCCTGTAGTTTTCTTGTTTTGCGGCATCTTTGTCTGTTTTTGGTATCAGTATGATAGTGCCTCGGAGTTTGGGAGTGTTCCTCCCTCTGCTATATTTTGGAAGAGATTGAGAAGGATAGGTTAGCTCTTCTCTAAATGTTTGATAGAATTCACCTGTGAGGCCATCTGGTCCTGGGTTTTTGTTTGGTAGAAGAGTTTTAATTACATTTTCAATTTCAGTGCTTGTGATTGGTCTGTTTATATTTTGTATTTCTTCCTGGTTCAGTCTCAGAAGGTGGTGGTTTTCTAAGAATTTGTCCATTTCTTCCAGGTTTTCCATTTTATTGGCATATAGTTGCTTGTAGTAATCTCTCATGATCCTTCATATTTCTGCAGTGTCACTTGTTACTTCTCCTTTTGCATTTCTAATTCTGTTGATTTGAGTCTTCTCCCTTTTTTTCTTGATGAGTCTGGCTAATGGTTTATCAACTTTGTTCACCTTCTCAACGAACCAGCTTCTAGTTTTATTGATTTTTGCTATCATTTCCTTCATTTCTTTTCCATTTATTTCTGATCTGATCTTTAGGATTTCTTTCCTGCTGCTAACTTTGGGGATTTTTGGTCTACTTCCTCTAATTGCTTTAGGTATAAGGTTAGGTTGTTTATTTGAGATTTTTCTTGTTTCATGAGGTAGGACTGTATTGCTATAAACTTCCCTCTTAGAACTGCTTTAGCTGCATCTCATAGGTTTTGGATTGTCTTGTTTTCATTGTCATTTGATTCTAGGTATTTTCTGATTTCCCCTTAGATTTCTTCAGTGATCTCTTGGTTATTTAGTACCGTATTTTTTAGCCTCCATGTGTTTGCATTTTCTACCATTTTTTTTTTTTTTTTCTGTAAATGATATCTAGTCTCATAGCATCGTGGTAGGAAAAGATATTTGATACAATTTCAATTTTCTTAAACTTACCAAGGCTTGATTTGTGAGCCAAGATATGATCTATCCTGGAGAATGTTCCATGAGCACTTGAGAAGAAAGTGTATTCTGTAGTTTTTGGATGGAATGTCCTATAAATATCAATTAAGTCCATCTTATTTAATGTGTCATTTAAAGCTTGTGTTTCCTTATTTATTTTCATTTTGGTTGATCTGTCCATTGGTGAAAGTGGGGTGTTAAAGTCCCCTACTATGACTGTGTTACTGTGAATTTCCCCTTTTACGGCTGTTAGTATTTGCCTTATGTATTGAGGCGCTCCTATGTTGGGTGCAAAAATATTTACAACGGTTATATCTTCTTGGATTGATCCTTTGATCATTATGTAGTGTCCTTCTGTGCCTCTTATAATAGTCTTAATTTAAAGTCTATTTTGTCTGACATGAGAATTGCTACTCCAGCTTTCTTTTGATTTCCATTTGCATTGAATATCTTTGTCCATCCCCTCACTTTCAGTCTGTATGTGTCCCTAGGTCTGAATTGGGTCTCTTGTAGACAGCATAGACATGGGTCTTATTTTTGTATCCCTTCAGCCAGTCTATGTCTTCTGGTGGGAGCATTTAATCCATTTACATTTAAGGTAATTATGGATACGTATGTTCCTATTACCATTTTCTTAATTGTTTTGAGTTTGTTTTTGTAGGTCTTTTCCTTCTCTTGTGTTTCCTGCCTAGAGAAGTTCCTTTAGCATTTGTTGTAAAGCTGGTTTGCTGGTGCTGCATTCTCTTAGCTTTTGCTTGTCTGTAAAGGTTTTAATTTCTCCATTGAATCTGAATGAGATCCTTGCTAGTAGAGTAATCTTGGTTGTAGGTTTTCCCTTTCATCACTTTAAATATGTCCTGTCACTCCCTTCTGGCTTGCAGAGTTTCTGCTGAATGATCAGCTGTTAACCTTATGGGGATTCCCTTGTATGTTATTTGTTGCTTTTTCCTTGCTGCTTTTAATATTGTTTCTTGTTATTTAATTTTTGATAGTTTGATTAATATGGGTTTGGTGTGCTTCTCCTTGATATATCCTATATGGGGTTCTCTGCACTTCCTGTACTTGATTAACTATTTCCTTTGCCATATTAGGGAAGTTTTCAACTATAATCTCTTCAAATATTTACTCAGTCCCTTTCTTTTTCCCTTCCTCTTCTGGGACCCCTATAATTTGAATGTTGGTGCTTTTAATGTTGTCCCAGAGGTCTCTGCGGCTGTCCTCAGTTCTTTTCATTCTTTTTTTCTTTATTCTGCTCTGTGGCATTTATTTCCACTATTTTATCTTCCAGGTCACTTATCCATTCTTCTGCCTCAGTTATACTGCTATTGATTCATTTGAGAGAATATTTAATTTCATTTATTGTGTTATTCATCATTGTTTGTTTGCTCTTTAGTTCTTCTAGGTCCTTGTTAAACATTTCTTGTATTTTCTCCATTCTATTTCCAAGATTTTGTATCATCTTTACTATCACTACTCTGAATTCTTTTTCAGGTTGACTGCTTACTTCCTCGTCATTTGTTCAGTCTTGTGGGTTTTTACCTTGCTCCTTCGTCTGCTGCATATGTCTCCGTCTGCTCATTTTGCTTAACATACTGTGTTTGGGGTCTCCTTTTCGCAGGCTGCACATTCGTACCTCCTGTTCTTTTCGGTGTCTGCCCCCAGTGGGTTAGGTTGGTTCAGTGGGTTTTGTATGGTTCCTGGTGGAGGGGAATGGTGTCTGTGTTCTGGTGGATAAGGCTGGATCTTACCTTTCTGGTGGGCAGGACCACATCTGGTGGTGTGTTTTGGGGTGTCTGTGAACTTATGATTTTAGGCAGGCTCTCTGCTAATGGGTGGGGTTGTGTTCCTATCTTGCTAGTTGTTTGGCATGCGGTGTCCAGCACTGGGGCTTGCTGGTCATTGAGTGGAGCTGGACCTTAGCATCGAGATGGAGATATTGCTGATTGATATTACATTGGGCCGGGAGGTCTCTGGTGGTCCAATGTCCTCTCTGACCTCTGAGGCTCAGGCCTGATATCTGGGCAGAGCACCACGACCCTGTCAGCCACACAGCTCAGAAGAAAAGGGTGGGAAAAAAAGAAAGAAAGAAAAAATAAATAAATTAAAATAAAATAAAGTTATTTAAAAATGAAAAATATTATTAAAATAAAAAAAATAATTTTTTAAAAAAGAAGAGAGCAGCCAAACCAATAAACAAATCCACCAATGATAACCAGTGCTAAAAACTAAACTAAGATAAACATATAAATCCAAAACTAGTCAGTCACATACAGCAAACCCCAAGTCTACAGTTGCTCCCAAAGTCCACTGCCTCAGTTTTGGGATGATTTGTTATCTGTTCAGGTATTCCACAGATGCAGGGTACATCAAGTTGCTTGTGGTGATTTAATCTGCTGCTCCTGGGGCTCCATGTAGAAATTTCCCTTTCTATTCTTTGTTCTCACAGCTCCTGGGGTTCAGCTTTGGATCTGGCCGTGCCTCTGCATGTAGGCTGCTCTCTGGCATCTGTTCTTCACCCAGACAGGATAGGGTTAAAGGAGCGGCTGATTAGGGGGCTGTGGCTCACTCAGGCTGGGGGGAAGGAAGGGTACAGAATGAGAGGTGAGCCGGCAATGGCAGAGGCTCAACGTTGCAACAGCCTGAGGCATGCCATGTGTTCTCCTGGGGAAGTTGTCCCTCGATCATGGGACCCTGGCAGCAGCGGGCTGCACAGGCTCCTAGGAGGGGAGGTGTGGATAGTGACCTGTGCTTGCACACAGGCTTCTTGGTGGCTGCAGCAGCAGCATTAGCACTTCAGGCCAGTCTCTGGTGTCCACGCTCAAAGCAGCGGCTCGCCCGTCTCTGAAGCTTGTTTAGGTGGTGCTCTGAATCTCCTCTCCTCACGCACCCTGAAACAATGGTCTCTTGCCTTTTAGGCAGGTCCAGAGTTTTTCTCGGACTCCCTCCTGGCTAGCTGTGGCACACTAGGCCCCTGCAGGCTGTGTTCACGCAGCCATCCCCAGTTCTCTCCCTGAGGTCTGACCTCTGAAGCCCAAGCCTCAGCTCCCAGCTCCCACCCGTCCCAGCGGGTGAGCAGACAAGCCTCTCGGGCTGGTGAGTGCCGGTCAGCACCGATGCTCTGTGCGGGAATCTCTCCGCTTTGCCCTCCACACCCCTGTTGTTGTGCTCTCCTCCGTGGCTGCGAAGCTTCCCCCACACATACACCCAGTCTCTGCCAGTGAAGGGGCTTCCTAGTGTGTGGAAACTTTTTCTCCTTTACAGCTGCCTCCCAGAGATGCAGGCCCCATCCTTATTCCTTTGTCTCTTTTTTCTTTTTTCTTTTGCCCTACCCAGGTACGTGAGGAGTTTCTTGCCTTTTGGGAAGTCTGAGGTCTCCTGCCAGTGTTCAGTAGGTGTTCTGTAGGGGTTGTTCCACATGCAGATGTATTGTTTTAAAATTTATTTACTTTATTTATTTATCTTTGGCTGCGTTGGGTCTTCGTTGCTACGTGCAGGCTTTCTCTCATTGCAGCAAGTGGGAGCCACTCTTCATTGTGGTGCTTGGGCTTCTCATTGCAGTGGCTTCTCTTGTTGTGGAGCACAGGCTCTAGGCACATGGGCTTTAGTAGTTGTGGCACACAGGCTCAGCAGTTGTGGCACACCAGCTTAGTTGCTCTGTAGAATATGGGATCTTCCTGGGCCAGAGATCGAACCTGTGTCCCCTGAATTGGCATGAGGATTTTTAACCACTGCACCACCAGGGAAATTCCCGTAGATGTATTTTTGATGTATTTGTGGGGAGGAAGGTGATCTCCACATCTTACTCCTCCACCACCTTGAAGGTCCTCCCATGGCTTAACTTTTTAATGGTATTTTTTGATTCACAGAAGTTTTTAACCTAAGTATAGTTAAATTTATAAATTTTCCTTTATGATCCAGGCTTTTTCTTTTTGTTTATGACCTTTATTGTTTAGCCACTTTGGATGGGACTCTTCATTATTTGCAGGGAAACATTCTAACAGATTCAGCAGTTAGTAAATACAAGTTGATTAAATGAGAAAATAAATGAATAAATGAAGTGATTTTAGCAGGAAAACAAGAGTGATAAACCTCACATTAAATAATCAATATCTTAAATAATATAGTGTTGAATAGATCTTTTATAAAATCTATATTTTTGAAGGTTACAAATTACGCCAATCAAAGCTAGAAGCCAGAGTCTACCACTCATATTCTGAAATATTCTTAAATATGAATGGGACTAAATGGACTTACATTTAAAAATCCAGAGAGTTGGGGGTTCCTCACTGGTGCTGGGTACATAAATAGCTTCCAACCACTACATCTTAAATTTCAAAGAAAAGCTAAATGTCTCATTGTCATCAATTACTCCAGAATACTTATTTGCTTTTTAAAAACAAACACCTGGGTTGTCTGTGCTGGCCTATCCAATAAGTAATAATCATGTAATCTATATTTTTCATACTGTATCACATTAAAAATGGAGAGGAAAGGGATTTTTGCATTCTACCATAACATGTTGACTTCTCTGGATTCCAATAAATCAAAAATGGAGGGCTCTGCAAATGAATTAAGCTAACCTTTGTAAGGTCACTGTCTAGGTTCAGAGAGGCAATGGAATCTTTTCAATATGTGAAATGCCTTACTTCCACAATCAGAACAAAAATGTCTTAGTCTGCATGTGTGCAGACTACATGAGGTGATAAAAATAGAGCACAAAAAGATTAGATACATCCATTTCACCATCTCTGCGCATATTTTTAAAGTCAATCATTTTTATCAACCAACTACTGTGTGCACACGTGAAAGATTACTATCAGATGATATGTTCTTTCCATCAGTTCATTTACAAAGGAAAAAGTAATAGCTATATCACAGACATCAAACTCTCATATTTTAAAAGGGAAAAGAAAAAACTTTTATAGGCAAAGCAAGGTAATAGGTTACTTTTTCCCCTGCTCGCCTGTGGAGAATCTTTTTCTATGGTTTTTTTCTTCACACTTTTTTTTTTTTCCCTCTCAAAGTATAAAACCAAATAGCATTGTTAGAGGCCTAAGGGAAAATCGGTTTCTATTCCTTGGTTTCCTTCTCTATATTTTAAGTGGGAACAGATATGTCAAAAATAATTCTAGAATTCACACCATCCCAGCTAATGAGTCAGCATCTGCTTTCACAGGGCTCTGATATACAGAAAGTTTCAGGCAGGTGAACTCCCTGGAAGGTTTCAGTTGTAATATTTGTAATGCCCACCTATCTACAAAGTAAAGCTACAAAAAACACAGTCCACTACCTACTTCTCTCTTCTCCTTCTGATAAACTCTTAGGAAGCCATCTGATGGATGATGGGTGGCAGCTACAATGATCACTTTCTGTTTGCGTGGTATTCTAGGTTGGCCACCTGTACTACTTGGCTTATGTGATGTGCTCCATTGTACAGGGATTTCCCTTCTGTTTCTCGTACACCATGTGGTCAAGGTGAAGTTCTGGGTATTCCTCAGCAGAATGTTGGGGACTTCTTCTTAGGACACTATTATACAATGATATATGCATTCGTCTTCTTCCTGATATACCAGCCTGAGAACTTAAAACAACAGACACTTATTTCTCACAGTTTTGAAGGCTTGGAAGTCCAAGATCAAGGTGCAGGCAGATACGATTTTTGGTAAGGGCCTTCTGCCAGGCTTGTGCATATCTGCCTTCCTATGGCTGTGTGCTCACAGCATTTCCTTCATATGTGCACGTGGACAGAGATAACGCTCTCTCTTCCTTTTCTCATAAGGACACTAATTCCATCATGGGGGCCCCACCTTGCACTTAACCTAAACCTAATTACCTCCCAAAGGCTCAACCTCCAGATACCATCATACTGGGGGTTAGGGCTTCAATATATGAATTTGGGGGCAGGGACACAAAAATTTAGTCCATAACAGTATTTAATTTTGATTAGCAATTTATATAACCTTTTCCCTCTAGTCAACAACTTTTTTGGCTTCTAAGCACTAAACTGCAATCTTCAAGGTGTCCATGGAATCACATATTAAAACCTGGTCTGGTTCAGGCATACATTACATGGACTCTGTGATTAAAAATCTGGTTAAAGTAGAGGGGCAGGCCCTTCTGTGGTGGCCTCCCAGTCAAAACCATTACCTTCCAAAGACCTAGTACTAACAAACTTGTAACCCCCTGAAAACAATCTCTGTCTGATACCTACTTTGGACAGAGTCAGTGTAATTTCCCACGGGGGAAATTCTTCTGAAGATGGCAGCCTTTCACTTCCAGGCTTTGGTTCATGCTGTTCCTTCATTCTAGAATACTCTCTGCTTCCCCCTCCACATGAAAAATACCTATCCACACTTAGGTCTCTGTTTACACATCACTTCCTTAGGTGTTCCTCCTCTGTGTTCCTGTGGGCTTTTGCTACCACCATCTCTTGGCTTGTCTGTCTACACTTCTAAACTGTTAAGATTAGGACAACAGGAACCAAGACTCTTTATTCACCGCTCTGCCCACAGCATGAAGCCTGGTTCCCAGCATAGTGTCAGAAATGAAAGAGTAAATAACTAGGTAAGAAGGTGAGTCATGGCATAGACGTCCAACAACATAGATGTTTAGTCATTTCTAGAGCAACCTGAAGTCAAACATGTTGGACCCTTTGAGCCTTTACAGAGAACTTAACATTGCAGAGGATCTGTCTTCCAAATCAGAATAAAGACGGGGGTAGAGCAAGAGAGATAGAAATAAAGAACACTGTTAGGAGGAAAGCAGTTAAAGAGTCACCTCCCAAATCCAGGTGAGAAGACTTTGAATCATCATGCAGTCCTGTCCTTCCTTTACAACTCTGCTGAGGGGCCCCCAGATTTGTGGGAACTATCATGAAATGAAAATGCAGGAGCCCTTTCAAAACTTATTAAAAATTTCAAAATGGTGGGACCAGAGCATCAATGCAAGAATGTAATGTGGGTTCCTTCTAAGCATGGGGTCCCACTGACTGTATATGTCTCATGTCCATGAAACCAGACCCATTCCTCTCCATGCCTAGGTCCCAGGGACATATTGGTACCATTACTTGACAGTATTTAAATTTATTTGTCAACACTCTCTCAAGTATTTTAAGGCCCTGGAACTCAAAATTCTAGAACATAAATAATCTTTCATAATGATTTGCTATGAACTTGCCAAATGCCAAAGTCCAAAAGGTAACACCCGAGTTCTCATAATTGATATTCCTCCACAGAGACCTCTTGGTACTGAAATGTCCCTTCCCAAACTTATCTTGCATTGAACCTCATTAGAAACCAGCTACACATCTGTAGGTAGAAGTCAAGTGTAAACAGTTTCAGTCTTGCTCTAACTTATCATGGCAGCTTGATCATTGCACTGAAAACAATATCACCAAAGCACCTGCCTGATCTTTCAACAAAGCACAACCCTGTATATTTTACTTTTGTTGAACATGTCAATTTTTCCCCCTTTTCTCTCACAAAGGTACCAAGATCAACTCAATCTTATTCCTGTGGTGAAGTGTTCAATTATGACATTTTATTTGGACATTATTCTTATAGCACCTTACATTAATCTGCCCTAATAACTACTGGGACATTTTGGAAATAATTGATTTGTCACATCTGAAAGACATCTGTTATGCTATGTTAATGGCAATAAAACAGAAGATACTCACAAAAAGCAAAATGGAACTAAATGCCAAGATAAATGTTATATTTTGGCAATATTCTCCAAAATGGCTGACAGATGTTAATAGAACCATTACATTTTGTGGGAAGATACTCATCTTTTCCTATTATTATTCATACTTTATGACATACAGAAAAAAATATGACAATTCAGGATACCACATTTGGGGCCATGCCAAAGCCAAATGTTGCATATTGTTTTTCCATGTTGATGTATGTTTGGTCTACAGTCTCCAAGACAAGTATCAAAGTGATTCTTGGCATACAAATTGAGTCTCACAAAAGCAACTGAATACTTTAAGGAAATAGTGCAGAATTTATGGCTAATATTTAAAAATAATTATAGGCTCCCAAGAGAAAAGTAAACCTGAACAGTAAATTCTTATTGGTCATTTATGAACTGTACATAGCAAAACCCATTTGGAAAAGGGAATACAGCCACATTCTCTACTCCTTAAAATCACCAGGATCCTATAATACACCACAAGAGAACTGATAATTGCACCTCGAGGAGGGGTTGAAAGCTGGAAATCAAATCAGACTCTAGCACGTGGGGGGAAAGTGATCTGAGAGCGGCTGCCGCTGGCAAACTGTTATGAGTGATTTATCGTCTTTCCATTTTTTCAGAATTTTAATTGTATTTAGATTTATAGTTCCATTACTGTATACTCACATAAAGAGAGTTAATTCTTTAGAAATGTGTCTGCCTGGTAGAAAAGACACTCACTTGTTGGTTAATCCCAGACTCGATATATTGGCTGAGGATTTTTGTGATATTAGAAATTCCTCTGCTGAAGTCTCACAATTCTGATTGTTTTCTAAATCTATTTTAATCTCAATTTCTCTTTCTGATGCAAACACACACACACAGCGTGGTATTGTCCAGAGAATGAAATAAACTTCTACAAAGAAGCTGGAAATCTCCATTGTAAGCATGATGAGCACATATTAAACAGCAAAGATCTATTCAAGGAAGTTTCTAAAGTGACTTACAGGAGAATAGTGGGAAAAGATACAACAGGGATCAAATCCCACGGTCCCATTTTACAGATGAATAAACAGATCCAGAGACCTTAGTGACTTGCTTAGGGTCACACACAAACTCAGCAGAAGAAGTGGACCTTCACCACGATCTCTCTCTTCCACATCCATGATCCTTCCTGCTGTAGATCTATCATCAGATCTACAATGTCCCTACGTTAATCCCATAAATACCAATATCAATAACCTTACACAGGGACATGCTTAATGCTTATAAATAGCATCTTAATAACATTTTTGTGTTTTTAATTTTTTTTTGTTTTAAAAAATAAAGAAAAGAGACTATTAAAAAAAAGCAACATAGAGAACAAAAATAAAACCTAAGAAAGATGGCCTTTATCCAATCTTTTGGTTTTTGTCCAAACAATTTAAATTTAGCCAACATCAAGAATACAAACAAAAACAAAACTACCTCCAAAATAAAAGTCATGTGGTCAAAATTAATATGTATGTGTGTGTGTATATATATATATATATATACATATATGAGATTCAAATTTGTTTTTCAAATGGTTAACACTTAACTTCAATCTAAAAATTTGACACAGACTAAAAATTGGCCTGACATTTTTTAAGTATAAAAATCATTTTAAGGAGAACCTTTGTCTCCTCTTAATGCATTATTTTTCTAACTTGATTGACTCTTTTACCCTGAGACTCTTACTAGAAATATGTGCTCATAATTAGTGGCCCATCAATATCACTGATTAATTACTTGGTAAGAAAAATGTCATGTTAAGAATAATTTTTCTGTATTAAAAAGGTATGCAGTGTAAGTCATAAATATGTCAAGGTATTATTATTAAAATTGATAAAGCTCTGTGTTCATTAAAGTTATTTGGACAGAGAAGAAAAACAAGAGAGCTCAAGGACAGCACAGGATTTGACTAACACTTCAGCTGAAGGTTAAA
Source organism: Kogia breviceps (assembly GCF_026419965.1). Taxonomy (NCBI): domain Eukaryota; kingdom Metazoa; phylum Chordata; class Mammalia; order Artiodactyla; family Physeteridae; genus Kogia; species Kogia breviceps. The sequence continues at coordinate 34,554,624 of NC_081323.1, forward strand.
GTACAGAGGAAATGATTTATTTGGTATGGCTATGACTGCATGAAGAATTAATGTAAATTTATTTGACCTACATGATATCAACTAACTAAATGCTCAACAGATTAGCTTGGACAGTAGGCAAACCCATTAATGGACACTAATAAATAAGTGCGTGGTGCAGTGATAAGCCGCTTAGTTCAGATCGCTACTCCTGTTCCTTGCTGGCTGTTGACAGGAGAGCAAGACACTGAGCCTCTGTGCCTCAATTTCTGCATCTTCTGCATCTGGAAAGAAGATTTGTTTTCTCCCCATAAGGTAAAGCGCTTAGAACAGCATCTGACACATACTAAATACTGTAAATGTTTGCTATTGCTTCCAACCACCACACCAAGGGCTTTCTGTGGGTAAATGAGGTGGAAAAACATTCTATCCAAATCCCCCTCACAGAAGTTCACAACTCATATTAGAATATTAAATGTTCTGAGAATTTCTCTAATAAAGAAAACTGTTTACATTTACTTAATCCTGCATTCCCCCAAATTACTGAAGCAGCTTTTTCTACTTAATAAATACTGACCTTAAAAGCTGCAACATTTATTAACTCATCAAGACAAATCTAAAAAGTTACTATAATCTTCTCTTAACTGATTTAAGTCCTAGCTACAAGTTGAGATGTTGTTGTTTGGGACAAGACAGGCCAAAAAATAAAACAATAAAAGGGAAAAAGCAAAGAAACAAGAAAACCCACTGCAATAACAAAGTGAGAATAATTATTCACTGAGGAAAAGAAGTGAGAAAGAAGGATAACACAAATTGAAATGTAGAAGTTTTCTTAAGAGGAGAATGAAAAAACCCATAGCTACCAATCGTTAATGGTTTCCTGGAGATATTGTTAAACACAGTCAGAGCCTCTGAATCCACTCTGCATCGAAGCCTCTAGGATTCCTGAACCTTCTAAATTTTAATATTTCCAGGTACACCATTTCACAGATGGTGTTCACAAACCATTGCTTTCTAAAATAAAATTACAAATAAACAAAATCAATAATTTTGGGGGGGGTTATTTTGGGAGATTTTTGGAATTTTTGTTTTGGTTCTGTTGTTACACATAATTATTTGAGTGTCATTTATATGCCAATGTGGGGTGAATTATGTAAAAGAAGCCTCTAATTTATTCTTAGTATTTTACATGTAAGCACTAATTATAATATTTAGTTGTCTAAGTATTACTTCTGTAGATAAAACTATGCAACTAGTGATATTTACTAGGGGGCTAATGCCATGTTAGCATGTAGGGACTAATGCCATTAACACTCCATCTCCCCCCATCTCCCTTACTCGGAGAGACAGCAGTCCAAATTCTTGTAATGTTCATTTAAAGCCTTGTACATCTTTTCATGTGGCATTTTTTTTAATCCAAAATTACGAACTTCTTTAGTTTTAAAGATATATATATATATGTAGGATAAATAGATTTCTCCAAACTGATATTTTAGGATTATAATACTGGTATTTTTCTCTCCAAATACAAGGAGTCCTATAAATCCACAAGTGCTGTTTTGATAAAAGGACCAGACTATCAAGCAATGTGAAGTTGGATTTCGGCAATATTTTAAAAATTAAATTTGTCCAATATTATCAGAATAGTAAGCCTAAGATCTTAACACTGTTTAATAGTGTATTTTGTAAGCATTTTCTTTCCTAGAAAATCAAGGAAACCTAAGAAGATTTCTAAGATCCAGTTGTATTTACAAAATACACAGCTCATTATTAATTAATTATACTTGAAAATGTGTGTAGCTGTTTTCAATCCCTTGTCAGTTTGTACGTAAATCTTTATGTTTAACCTACTTCATTTGAGCTCATAGTCACATTTGAAAATTTAGTCCAAAAATCTATTAAATAAAAAATCTATGTCAAAAGTTTCAGTCTGTTTATGTGCCCTACAAATCTATTAAAATGCCCTCAATGGATGACCAAAGCATGACTGCTTCACATTGATGAAGAAAAAATTAAATAAACATTGGTTTATTAAGAGGAGAAAAGAAAGGGCAATATAATCATCTGTTTGCAGATGACTTTAATGTAGATGTAAAACCAGCCTGTGCCTACACATTGACCTCATTCCCAAGCCCCAGAAACATGATATGCTTTTCCAGCCTGAGCATTTATCATTTGTTACAAAGAATTCAGTATTTAAGAATATATAAATATAACAGGAAAGCGTTGAATTGACACTTATGATAAAATGCATTTGATTAAGACTCAATAAAGAACTGTGTATAGTACTAGTGAATAATGCATTGCCAGATAAAGTTGGACACAAAGCAAATACAGTGTCAAAGCTAATATAGCCAGGCATTATTCAGCCATATTACTTTCTTTATTACTAGATTTAAAAATGCATATTGTGTTTCAGCAGCTTTTTCATTATTTCAACACATAACACAAGCATTCTTTGGAAAAGACCACCTAATTCCAAAAAGAACTACTGGAGTAGGAAAGCACCTATTATAATGAAACAGGCAATGCATCGCTTAGTGACATGGGTTCCCATTATTACAGCAAACAATATGTTATGGCTTAAAGCATTACAGTTTTTAAAAGCTTACTTTCAAACATGCCCATTATGTTTCTCTTTCCTTCACAAAGTACTAACCCATAAAATCAGTATATAACAATGTTTCCTAAATTCTTTCTTTTTTTTTGAGAGAGAGATTTAGTTAGGGGAGAGAAAAGAATCTTTTCATTTACTGATATCTCAACTCTCCTTAGTCTGATCATATCTTTTATTTCTTTTTACTTTTTTTTTGGTTTGGTTTTATTTGTCAAATTTTTAGCTGTTCAGATTGTATACAAATTCCAATCCTAGTTTGGATTCCCCAGAGTAATATTTGGGGCAAAGATTCAAGTGCAGCTAGGTTTTGGGAGAGAGGGTCCCAGATGACACTAGAGGGGCATTGTAAAGTGCAGCTGGGAAAGGAAGGCAAAAGAGAAAGAGACTCACACACTTAGAGAACGAACTTATGGTTACCAGGGGTGAAGGGTGCTGGGGAGGGATAGATCAGGAGTTTGGGATTGACATGTACACACTGCTATAGTTAAAAGAGATAACCAACAAGGACCTACTGTATAGCACAGGGAACTCTGCTCAATATTCCATAATAACCTAAATGGGAAAAGAACTTGGAAAAGAGTATATATATGTATATGTATAACTGAATCACTTTGCTATGCACCTGAAACTAACATAACATTTTTAATCAACTATACGCCAATATAAAATAAAAATTTTTTTTAAAAGAAAGGAAAGCAAGCCATGCAGGTGTGTGAGCAAGCCTTAGTACTGTAGATACTTCAAGTTTAACACATTGGGGCCCCAGAGATGCCATTAAGCTGGGATTTACTGTTATTTACTGTTATTGCACCCAAGGAGGGAGGGAGTTGGGGAATTTATACCCCACTGCTTGAAAGGATGCTGTACTTGGGGGGCAGGAGGTGGGGAGGGAGAGTCAATGCTTGCAAATTTTCTTTCTGTACTGCTATGCTAGCTCTAAGCAGACTCCACTGGTCAGAGAAAGAAAGCTCTTAGGCCAAGAAATGGACAGGATGGTGTGTCAAAGTTATCCACTCACATGACAATGTTAAGGTCCAAAGGGGTATGGTTGAGGTATAAAAAGCATCTCCTACAATCTTGATCTACTTCCCTAGGCTTTGCATTTCTGGCTTCCAAGGATACTTCTGTCTCCAAAACTCACTTTATTCCACTGCTTACTCTCATGCATAGTCAGCTTCAATGTTTCTTCTAGACCCTCAGAGACTGATCTATTTTTCTAACTTTCCAGGAGCACCCCATTTCTCTCCTGAGCATGCCCACTCATCACTAAACTTTGATCAGCTCTTTTAGTTCCATCTATGCATGTAATTCTACCTCTCTTCTTCCTCCAGAGGGATTTAACTCTTACAGTTATAGTTATAAGTAAATATGTGTGTGCCACATTTATATGCCTCATAAATAGGCCAATTATAAGCAGTTAGATTTGAGTGTATCTTTTGTTTTTTGCAAGGAGTTCAGGAAGTAGAGGAAAAAATAGGGCTCTGGGCAAAACATATTTCAGTGTATTGGGCTGGTCCTTTGAATATTCAACAAAATGATAATCACCTTTGAGAAAGATAAAACATATCAACAATAGTGTCATGAATACAAGGGTAGTTTGTTTCCAGTGTGTAGCAGACAGAAGCTAATTAGCACTCTTAACACCAAATCTATCACTATCACCACTGAACAATTCATTCCTGCTTTTCATACGTATCTGTGCATGTAGGCAATTTGCCTATCTAAAGTGATATAATATGTATATATCATGTACTACTGTATCAAGTCAATGTATATCTTAGAGAATTTATACATAAATATCATCTCCTAGTTTTCGCCATCAGTTCAACAGACTGAATCCTGGTGATTTATTCTCTATAAAAATCTCAGCACACACTGTCTAAACCACTCCCCTGATAGTTGATCCTGAGTGCCTCTATCATACGTGGCTTGCACTGCTATTTTGTATGGTTACATAATTTTTCAACTATCTGTGGCTCATGTTTGCAAGAAAAGTCCTAAATCCCTGAAGGCAAAAACTTTTCACAACCCAGATACTTCTTCCCTCTCATAATGTCTGTAAAATTTACCCACTAAGGGTCCCTCTCTGAGCTTTTGAAGCTTTTCTAGGCCTAGCAATGCCCTTGAAAAAATGAGAAATTGGTATTAGTAAACCGTGCAGTAAAAGAAGTTAGTGAGCTGCTGAGAAGGGAGACCCTTCAACATGGCAGGTCCCAGGCAGAGCAGGTAGGGGTGAAACAGTTGACACCAAGGTCCCAGATAACGTAGGAGGGAGGAAGACAAAGGGAGACCTCTTTGCTTTGGGCCACAGACATAACATATATTATTCTATATGTGAGAGTTATAGTTTATTCCAAGAATTAGAATCAGATAAAATACTTGACATGCTAATCTTATGACATTACCTACATAGAAGCCATATCTCAGCCTTTGGTAGATTTTACTTCCAGAACTTAGTACAATCAGTGCTGTTAAATTTTCTTAATTACATTTGGCAAGACAATCATCAATTGCTCATTTTCCACTTTAAAACCTTTCCTCTGTCAAAGTGGAGATAAAGACACCCTTTCACCCATTCTTTTAGCTAAAAACTCTAAATGATTCTTAATTAGATTTAAGGTTTAAAGGAGCAGTAAGAGATGATAGCTGAATTTCACAAGAATCTATGGATTACATCTTATATTTCCTAGCTGGGACCACTACAAGTCAATACTTTCATAGAATGACATATCTCTGCAAGGCATTGGATCTTAAGCTAATACATGATTATCCTCCTCGACCAATTAGAACTATCATGCTTGTTTATGTATGTGCCAATGAATGCTGACTACCAATTGGAGAAAAAAAAAATGAGCCTACTATATTGCATGGGTATAAACAGTTAAAGCTATGTATTTATTTTTAACTCACATGAGTAATACATGAATTAGTATTCATTGTAAAAAATATACATATTAATAAAGACAGAAATATGTACTAGACAAAGCTAAAGCTCTCCTTTCCTTCCTCTTCTCCTAAGAGATTTCAAAATTAGCAATTTGGCATGAGTTCTTCCAGACCTGTGCTACTGCACGTAAATTCAGGATTGTACACAATCTGACTTCTGTTTTTATTATATTTTTAAGTTACAAAGTTATTTCATGCTTATTATGACATGTGAAACAATTCAGAGATGTTTAATGAAAAAACTAAATATCTCCCATCAACCCTCTTCCAGGGCCAGGCTCCCAACATAAGTTATGTGCATTGTCTTATGTGTATCTTCTCACACTTTTCCTCCTTGTTCAGGGATTTATAGATACATATATACACATATCCAGGGTTTAAATTTTTTTTTGCCAATATGAATTGATATCCTCACATTTCTCAATAATGTAGCCTGCCTTTAAGTGGCTAGACTTTTAATTCAGCATATACTAATTTAAAACACTGCTTCAAAAAGTTTTATCATAGTCCATAGAATGGATGGGCCATAATTGATTCAGTCACTCTATTACTGAAGGATGTTTAGATTACTTCCAGATTAATGTCATTATAGATGATACCAAAAGAAGCATCCTTGCACATTTATTCTTATGTATTGCAACCTGATTTTGTGGGATAAATTCTCCAAAATGTGAGTGTTGTCTTAATGGGTACTTGCACAGTTTAATTTTATTAATATTATTTGATTGCTTTGCCCATTTTTGAAACAATTCATATTCCCTTAAAAAATGCATGACAATGTTCCTTTCTCTACCTCTACATTCTACCCATCATGGGATGAAATTAATATTTTTATAGTTCCCAATTTATGGATAAAATATAATTTCATTATTATCTTTATTTGCATTTGCCTGACTACTAGAAAAGTCGAGCATATTGTTCTTTTTTTGGCCATTTTGGATTTATTATTCTGTGTATTATCTAGACAAAATCCTTTGCTCATTTTTCTGCTGATTTTTTTTTTTTTTTTTTTTCGGTATGCGGGCTTCTCACTGTTTTGGCCTCTCCCGTTGCGGAGCGCAGGCTCCGCGGCCATGGCTCACGGGCCCAGCTGCTCCGCGGCATGTGGGATCTTCCCGGATCGGGGCACGAACCCGTGACCCCTGCATCATCGGCAGGCGGATTCTGAACCACTGCGCCACCAGGGAAGCCCATCTGCTGATTTTTTAAATATAAATGTGAATAACTTTTTCTGCACTAAGGACTCTTTGTCAAATATGTAACAAATACTTTTCCCATCTATTACTTGTCTTTTAATTTTGTTTATGCTATATTTTGCTTTACAATTTTTAACTTTTAAACAGTCAAATATGGTTTATCCTTTTATTTATGGACTGTCTTTCTTAAGAAGTCATCCTCTGCCCCAAGAATTATATAAATATTCAAATGTTTGCTTTTATGTTTTATATGTTTATGTTTTACATTTAGATATTTAATCCATTTACATGCCATCTTTCAGATGAATTGCTGATTTTGTCAGCTCTATTTATTAAATAAAATAGTCTTGTTTGAATTAATTGAAATGTCTTTCATTACATGCTATATTTGCATGTAAACTTGAGTTTATTTCTGAATTCTCTCTTATTCCACTAATTTGGGCACTGTTATGCTGATACCATGGTCTTTAGATTAGAGTAGCTTTGAAAAAAGTTTTACTATTTGGTAAGTCAATCTGCTGTCTCTCATGAGCCTTTTTTTGGGGGGTCACTATTTTCTTGCTTATTTGAGACATCTATAAACCTGTCAATACTAATTTAATTCTGTTAATTGAATGGAGACCCAATAGATACACATTCTCAATACAGAAATGCCTGCCTGCATTTCACTGATAGATAGATGACAGATAGAAAGATAGATAATAGATTTTTTCCTACAATTACACCACCAAAGATTGAAAAATTCTTTAGAAATATCTTCTACATTATTGATATCCACTGATAAGTCAGGAATCCAGGAGAAAGATATCTCTAGGAAAGAAAGGGAAGCCCCATCATTGCTAGCTTTAAAGAGCCTAATATGTGATCTGTATCAACAAAATTATTTCCATTAATCCTCTCAATAGCCTGTGAAGTAGGCTGAGAATATTAAATATTATGGATGAATAAACTGAGGTTTATCAAAAGTGTTAAGTAACTTGCCCAAAGTTATACAACTAGTATGTGGGAGTCAGAAGCAAAAACTGACTTCATCTCTTTATCCTGATTTCACCTCCTCCATGCTCTACAAGATATTACATTTGTTTGTTGTAAATGAAACACCCATGGGAGCATTCACATTTTAATGAGCAAGCTAAAATGTAGGCAGAAGTCTGAATCAAAATCAGTATAACTGGTTTAGTTGATATCGAAACATAATATAATCAAGTTAACATTCTGAATATTTTGCTGTGGCTATCCAGTTGTCCTAGAACCATTTATTGAAAAGGTTGTTCTTTATTCTTTGAATTGTTTTGGCACTCTTGTTGAAAAACAAGTGACCATAAATGTGAGGTTTTATTTACAGACTCATTTCTGTTCCACTGATCTATATTTCTATCATTATGCTAATACCACGCAGTCTTGATTACTGTAAGTTTGAGATTAGGAAGTGTGAGTCCTTCAACTTTGTTCCTTTTTTAATTTTAAGATTATTTTAAGACTATTCTGAGTCATTTGAATTTCCATCTAAATTTTAGGATCGGTTTGTCAACTTCTGCAAAGTCAGCAAGATTTTGATAGGGATTGCATTGCATATGCAAATGAGTTTGAATTTTTAAATACAGCATTCCAAGTTTGCCCTGAATGTGGCGAACACCCCTGGCCAAAATTTAATTTTGTTTCAAATTCAATTCAAATGTCTGATGTTAAAGAAGAACCAAAAGAATGTTTAAAAGAAAAAAACAAAACTTCCTTTTTTTCTGATTATAAAATGATATATGATACAGATAACATGGAAAACACAAAAAAAAAGGGGAAAAAAAGGCATTGTAACCTATAATTTCAATACTGCAGAAATAGCCATTGTTAGCAGTTTGGTATAGTTTCTTTCCATCTACCAGAGTACTTAGCTTTTCCTGTGGTAACAAACAGGTTCCAAATTTCAATGGCTTGCAAAAAAACAAAAACAAAATCAAAGAAATATGGCTCACGCTCGTTATATGAGTCAGCTACGGTTCTGCTCTATGTATTTTCTAGAACCCAAGCCTAAAGAGAAGCCATCAGAATGGACAAGATGATGTCATGGCTAAGGGGAAGAGTGAGTGGCAAAAGGAAAACTTGTGATGCTTCATAAACCTTCTACCTGGTTGCAATATTTATTATGGCCAAAGCAAGTCATGTGGCTAAGGCTGTTTGTAGGGTACTTATATGGTAGCATAGCAAGTCATATGGCAATGGGTGGGGAGGTATAATCCTTTCACAAGGAAGGGAGAGACAAACGACTTGAAATAGTAAAACAATCTCCCATGTCTTCCGTGGATGTATGAGCTATTTTGGAATATTTCAGCCTGCCTCCTCAATCTTCATATCTGTATAAAAGTACCTCATGAATTCTTTCTCCTAATGGAGAAATAAATTATTTCTCTCAAACACTTGAGAAATAATTAAACCATTTTAATTTCTCATTCTCATACTCAAAACATTCTCATTATAATCTATATTTAAAATGAATAGAAATTTCTATGATTTTTGGGGGGGTGGGGTGGTACACGGGCCTCTCACTGTTGTGGCCTCTCCCGTTGCGGAGCACAGGCTCCAGACGCGCAGGCTCAGCAGCCATGGCTCACGGGCCCAGCCGCTCCGCGGCATGTGGGATCTTCCCGGACCGGGGCACGAACCCGTGTCCCCTGCATTGGCAGGCGGACTCTCAACCACTGCGCCACCAGGGAAGCTCTCAAAGATTTTTTTAATGTATATTCAAATACTCTGGTTGCTAGTGGGACTTGTAAAAGAGAAGGAAAATGGGCAAACTCTATCCCTTTAAAAAGACGTGTAAGGTCAAACCCAATCAAAGCACTTGTGGAATGACAAGCAAAGCCATAATTCACTGATTTGAACTTAATTGCCTTTGCATTTACAATTCCATTTCAGATTGAGAGTCAAATGGATAAACTCATAAGAAAGAACATGTGTGATTCCATAAATCTGTGGTCTATGCTTGAACAATCAAAGGACAAATATGGAATACATTTAGTAGTTTCTGCTTCTCTGACTCCTATAAATATACAGTGGTGTTTTTCCTTTAGCTACTCATGACGTATGACTTCCTTTAACAGAAACACCAGAAAAACCATTGTCTAACACAGGTGCACTTATTAAAGATGGCATTTTATTTTGCCACTTGCTGTTGCTCTAATACCAAATATCTACGTTTTCTATGCCAGTTTAAAATTTTCTAAGAAAATTCAGTGAAGAATACTTCCTTACCGACATAGAGGAATAAAATACTGATTATAATTCTTATTAAAAGACAAAGGAAAAGAAAGAAGACAAGAGTACAAACTGCCAGTTGCTAAAAGGCAGACTTGCCAGAGGCAAGTTGCGGAAAACAGTTAACCTTCTAAGGGAAAAGTATGATTTACTTTTAGGCTGAATTAAATTTGCTGAAAATTAGTGGCACTGTTGAGTAGCCCTTGAGTTAAAGGAGAAAATATAGAGTGGTTGCTTTTAGTTAAAGAAGAGAGTAGGGTATGTGTCAGCTTGGCTAAACTGGACCTACATTTCACAGAATCCCATTCTTATGATACTAGGTGAGAGCTGGCCAACCCAGAGACCTGTGAGGCTTGGCGGGTAGATGAAAAGCAGCTGCCATTTCTCTCAGAAAGTCATCCTAGTGAAGGGGCTAAAAGACAAACACAGAAGCGTCAGCAGATTCCACCTGATACTCACTCTCTTCTGCTGTTTACAGCTCTTCCTCCCGACAGTAGCCCAAGCCAACAGTGACTCTAGGTCTAACCCTCAACACAGAGGCAATAGCTCCCCATAAATACGAGCTCTCCATTGCAGTCCCACTCTGGCAGCTGGACAGGCCCAGCTCCCTCTAGTTCCCTTGAAAACCCTAATGTGTCCACCTATACCACTGGCTTCAGGAGGGCTGGTTAGTGACTTTTCTTGGATCCCCCAACTTTCTCTTTCAGACTTTATTTCCCAGGTTTCCCCACAATTTGGTAAGACCTTAGTCTCATCATCAGTTCCTTATTCCATAATACTCATGGTGGTTTTGCTTCCATGAATTAACTCTGACTTATATCTGGGGGTTTTGGAGTTGAAAGAGGTCTTGGATTTCTAGAAGAGCCTTCTAGCAGAGGCAAAGACACGTCCAGTATCAGAGGAACCTAGTGGGAGAGGTGAGAGCCTTGAACCATTGGTTTATGATAACTTGACCACAAAAATTGGAGCCACTCTTTCATTGCTTTCTCTGTATGTTTCAGAGTCTTGATTTCCATCTGCTTCCTCTACTCATTTTTATTAGAGTTTTAACAATCATATCAGCATGTTGTTTAAAAAAAAAATAGACAAACCTTCCACGTGGAGAATGTGCTCAAAGGGAGCAAGGGACCCCTTCAACCCACCCCACCCCATTCCTCATTTAACAACATTTTGGCCTGGTACACAGTCCAAGAATCTCTGCAACAGCATCTCTAGCAGATGGCCAAGAGTATCTCTGCTTGTAAGGCCTTGAAAAGACAAGAATTTTACTAACTCCTGAAAGCAGTTCACTTTACTGTTGACTAGGTGTGCTTGAGAAAGTTAGTTGTGGAACTGAGCCAAAATCGGCCAGCTTCGTTGTAATTTTTGTGCCCTCGTTCCAATTCATCTACCTCTGAGCAAGTCTATTTGCCTGCTTTCCTTTTTTTCTATAACACATCTCCACACTGCTGAAGGTAGCTACCATTTCTTTTTATTTTTTCTTCCTTAGTGGGGGGTAAAGATACCCAGTTCCCCAAAAGTGTCAATCTTCCTTTCTTCCATAAAATTGTGTGTGTGTGTGTGTGTGTGTGTGTGTGTGTGTGTGTGTGTGTGTGTGTGTAGGGGGAGAGAGAGAGAGAACACTTTTTTTTTTTATAACACTAGGCATCATGGAAGACTGCAACGAGAATGAAGTCTATTGTAGACCAAATCTTTTTGAACAAATGCCCAAAGACCTAGTCCTTAAACTCGTCAGTGTTTGCCAGAGCACAGTTACTGTTCTCTTAAGGGGTATTCACTCTATATGACCACTGTTTGTAACCTTGGCCAGAAACTCACAAGAAAGTGTGTGGGTTGAACTGAAGGCCATTTTGAAAAGAGATAGTTTTTAATTGATGGCATTTTGTTTTTTAAATGAGAACATATTCACAGGCCACTGAGGGCTCTATGTGAACTAGACTTCACTCCAGAAAATGCAAACAATGTGAGATCTCAGGGTGAACAAAGCTTCTAGATTATGCCACAATTGGAAGGGACATCAGGAATAACATGCTTTTGCAACTCTGGTTAACAGTTTTCTAACTACAAAAGCTTGTCACCCTTTGGCAGTCAGCTTTTATTAGTCACACAAAAAATATCATTTCTATTATAGAAAAATGGGCTCTATCAAGGAGAGTTCTCAGTGAGAGGATATGAACAGAAAAAGAATGTCAGAATTGTGAATAAAGTACTGTTGTTCAAAGGGGAAAATGCTAGCAAAGAGCAGCTCAGAATGTCTTTGCTAATGTGTAAAGAGCGAATCACGTGACTGTTGAAGTCCAGTTCTCAAATTAATCAATAAGGAAATAACCACTTCTATGCTGCAGATATGTTGCCATGATTTCCAAAATCAGCTCTATCTTCAGCTTGGCTCTGAAAAATAACTACAGCTTGACATTATGATGTAAAAACCTTTCACTGACTCAAGGATTTCTCCAGGACTTCAAGGATGGGAAACTAAGAAGTTACTTGAGCTAGAAGAATTACAAGTACGTACACTCCTTCCTGTCATTCCTGGTGTTTTCCCTCACTACAACAGATCCTACAAACTGCCATCAATGAGCTTCCTAAAACATAAATCTGACCATATGAAAGTGTTTGTTTGTTTGTTTTTTAAGTGATTATCAATGGCATCCCTTTGTTGAAGGAAGATACAGGCACAGTTTGGTCATAAATCAGTTCTCCCTGTTTCTCCATAAATTTTGGTATCTTGAAAGGCCATGGCTTGCCTGGTAAATTAGGAAGGTCTGGCAGTGGATAACCTCCCACTCTGGCTGGGTGATCTTTACTCCTCACAATGAGGTAAGGGAACTGGACCCAAAGGACCTTACTCTGTCATTGCCAAGGAGGCTGGGTGTGCAAGTGGTTCCAGCAGCCTGGCTTTTGCCCAGGACATCTGTGAGGTGGCTCCACAGCAACTGTGGAGCTGCTCAGAGGACACTGCCCCAGATAGGACATTTCTTTCTATACTTTCTGGACTATGTCCCACTCCAGCACAACTGGCTTCAAAAGACAATAATTATGTATGTTTGAAGTCCATGGATTTTTAAAAAGCACACATCCTATCCAAGACCCAGATGGTCTGAGGTATCAGGAATTACATTCCAGTAAACTGAGTGTGACTTCTCAACAGAAAGCTGTAATTCACAGGAGGACTAAACTACAGGGTCAGGGATATGCCATCTTTAAAAAAGAGGATCCATGTAGAAGTCAACTTCACCTTTTTTGTGGTTATAGCATCCCTTCCATATTCAGTTCATATGATTCAGAAGGAGTTAAGCCTTCCCCATTCCCCAGCTTCAGAAATGAGCATGTGACCCAAGACCATCCAATTAATTGTGGTCCAATCCATTGTTCAGGGGATGGTCTAGGAATAGTCATGTGATTCAGGGCAATAAAACTCAGTTCTGAGCTTTTTATTAGAACTAATAGGAAAAATAAATTCAGGCCTTGGCTGCAGTGAGAGAATGTTAGCCTAGGGCAGAAGTCAGCAAATGTTTCTTGTTAATGACCAGAGAGTAAATATTTTCAGTTTTGTGGGCCATAAAACTCTTTGCCACAGCTACTCAACTCAGATGCTGTAATGAGAAAATAGCTATAGACAAAATGTAAATGAATGAGCATGGCTGTGTTCCAATAAAACTTTATGGACACTGACATTCAAATTTCATATATTTTCCATGTGACACAAAATTTTACTGAAAAAGGTGTTTCTCATCATTTAAAAATGTAAAACGTATTTAGTAAAGAGCTGGATTTGGCCAGTGGGTCATAATTTGTCAATTTCTGTTCTAAGTGTTTTTGGAGAAACAGCGGCAAATTATACAAAATTCTTTCTCTCAGGGAGCTTACATACTAGTGGGAAAGAGAGACAATAAACAGTTAAAAAGGGATATATTTGAAGGTAAAGTCAGCAAGATTTGCTGATGGAGTAGATGTAGAGAAAAAGAGATGGAAGATATGGGGGGAGGGAGGGAGAGAAAGAGAGAGAGAACAGGGCTCAAGAATAAATCCAAGGTGGTTTTTTGGTTGTTTTTTCCCCTGAGCAATCAGGTTCATGGGAGTGCCAATTTTTAAGATGAGAATGTGGGAAATGGTGAGTTTTGGGTTAAATTCATAGCTTTTATTGGACGTGTTATGTTTATAATGCCTGTTAGATTTCCAAGCAGAAATACTAAATAAATAGTTGTATGCATGCGTATGGAACATGGGACAGAAGTAGGGGCTGAATTCTTGAGAACATAAATCATATTTAGAGCTATGGGCCTGGTTAACATCACTTGGGGAGTAATTAGAGACAGAGAAGAAAAAGGGCCTAGGACCTAACCCTAGAGAACTCTAATGTTGAAGAGAAACCAACAAAACAGAATAAGAATAACTGGTAAGTGAGGTAAGAAAAAAGTAACAGTGAAAGATCCCCAAGGACAAGGAACAGGTTGTTTCAACAAGGAAAGTGGCCAGTATGTCAAATGCTGCTGCAATGTGTACTAAGAGAAGGTCAGGGAACTGACCATTAGATGTTGGAAGATGGAACTCATCAGTGACCTTAACTAGTGTGTTTTGCAGTGAATTAGTGAGTTTGAGAAAAAATGGTTGTGAGGAAGTATAGAGATAATAGAGATAGGTCTTTTGAGAAATTTTGCTCTAAAGGCTTGGGGCAGTAGTTGAAGGGGGCCATGGGCTTACAGGATCTTCTTTTGTTTGTTTTGTTTTGTGTTAAAGATGGGAGATACTAGAGTCAGGAGAAAAGACAAAATGGGTGAGGGAGAAGCAAACTCACTCAGTGAGAGAGGGCCGGGGATCCAGGGAGAGGGTATGAGTAAAGATGCGGGTAGGTTTAGCGGTCTGAAGATGAAGTTCTCTTGTGATGGCTTCTATTTTCTCAGGGAACAGCTGAGAATAAGTCAATTGGGGTTGAGTTTAATGTTTGAAGAAGGTGTAAAGTGGTTGTCTTGGTGACGGGGGAGCGACTTAACTGGAGAAATGTGGAGAGACTCTCCAGCAGGCTGAGAGCCCACTTGAGACCAGAGAGAGTGGTTGTGTGCTTTTCCCCAGTCATGTTCAGCTGCCTGGGAACAGATGGAGAGTAGGCAGGAGGTAGGACTTAATCAGTAGTGGGTTTTTTCCTAGGTGATTTTGATAGAGGGAATCAAGGGAGTTGAGGGTGTGTACTCTGGAAAGACCATCAAGATGGCCTGTGAGCTCCATGCTGGAGAAGTGAGAACATGAAGGGGAGGATGAATGGTGAGAAGTGGTGGGCTCAAGTGTAGAGATCCATGTGGGGTTAACAGCTTGTTGGATTCAACAAATGAACTGCTAAGACAAGGAGCGGTAGTCAGAGATGAGGGGCTTGAAATGGGTACTACGGAGCCGGTGTGCTCATTGCAATAGTAACGCTGAGGGGGGTGTGAGCACGGAGTGAGCAGCTGAGGATGGGTGGAGCAGAAGATAACTGAAGGAGAGAGGGTCGAGGAACGCAGAGGCTCGGGTGATGGAGGGGCCAGCCAAGAACCTTCAATTCTTAGTGAAGCCACCAAGAATTAAGATAGTAGTTGTGGAAAACAGGAAAAAATCAAAGCAAAACAAAACAAACCCAAACAATCTGCCAACATTTCTTAGAGCTGAGAGTGAGTAATCAGGAGGAAAATAATTAACTTTAGATGGTAGAATGTGAGGACATATAAATGTCTGTTTCAAAAGAGCTGACTTTTTGTTTCAGAAGGGGAGGAAGTATGGTCTAAAAGTGGTTTTTAGGAGCAAGGAGGTCACCTTCCTTTCCTCCAAGGCCTGTGGTACACGGTACGTGGGAGGAAAAAATAGACCCAGTTGAGAAGGCTGCAAGGGGAGCAGATCCTTGCGGACAACCAGGCCTGGCTCGGCCAGAAAGGGAAGGGAGTGAAGAGGAGTTACCAACCGGTGACCCAAGAGACCACAGTTGGTCCCAACGGATCCTAATAATGACTGAAACATTTAAGGGAAAACACGTATAGCCTGGAAAACACTGACTTTGTTTTAAGGTAGATTTTTAAAATATATCTCTCAAATATCATTTGACTAATTAAAAAATTTTACAGACCAAACAATGAAATAGCAGCTTGTATCATACTACTATCACTTCTATCTTCCTGAGCAATGTATCTACATCTGAGTTCCTGTATGTGCCTGATATTGAAATAACACTACCTACCCTCCGGTCCCCCACTCTGTGTGGGTACTGGGAGGAAAACTAGTGATGCCCCTTGGATGCTTAGAAGAAACAGTCACTTGGAAAGCCAAGTAAAGATCTGCAGACATCACAAGGAGCGGAAACTCAAAACACAAGCCAGAACCGCAAAATAGCTTCTATTATTTTCCAGGACTTTTCAGCCACTTTAATTTTTTACCAGCTGGCAGACTCCAAGTCTGCCAGGGGACATCCAAGTCCCCTGACTCTTTTCTGGTCCAACTCTTGGACTGATCCTTTTCTTACAATTCCCTAGGGCCTGATAAACTCCCCAAGTTCACCTTTTATGGAGAGTGCTGGAATACTCCATAATTAGTTTTCTTACATAAAACCAAAGCATAGAAACACTCAGTGAAAGTTGGAGAGGAAAAATTGGGGTAGCCAGTTTTCCAGGTGCCCTTCCCCCTCACTGAGTTTTCTGAGAACTCCCCTGCCCCCAACCCCCTCAAAGCCTCGGGAAAGTCTCCAGAGGCCCCATCAGCACTTCCAAATGCAGTAACAAGAACTGCTTCTGCAGTGGGCTCCCTGCTAGGGTCTCTCTTGTGTGTCTATCTGAAATTCAGTGATAAAAGGAATAATTAAGAGAAAGACTAGTCAGCCACACTTGTGAGAAATGACATCTATATATCTGAAGTTTAATGTAGGCAAGACCCATAAAAATGCAATGTGAGCCTCCAATCTCCCTCACCAGGATGACGTAGGGATTAATCAAATCAACCCAGGAAAAGTCTTTCAGCCACTCTAGGGGAAGAAATCAGCCATTCTTGGAGTAAAACATATTTTTCTTCTATTCATCTACTTAAAAAATATAAATGGCCTATACCAACCTTCAGAAAAATGACTTACCACACTACTAATACTAATCCTTTATATTTATATAGTGTTTTAACACTTTCAGGAAGCTTTCACTTATATTATCTCCTACCATATTAGATCCTAGGACAAAAATGATGGTTCCAGAAATGAAACAACTTTTTCCCCAACTCCCATGCACTTGGATATACTGATTATTTTGTCCCCGGTGTCATGAACTTTAATCATAAGACCTTTTACCTGTGGACATTAAGCTTATGCTATTAACTGGTAAAGAAAATTCACAATTCTTGTTTACTTAACAAGACAATAATGTGGACAAGTGGGAAATAAAGGTGAATTTAAAATGAAAAAGGAGTTAAAGGATGTGATTTGTCCTTTGTTAACCTTTTCAACAGTAGGGAGCTTAAAACAATCCAAGGTCTGTTTTGTGTAAATTTCATACTACCTTTAATAACTTAATAGCATAATTGGGTGCACAGTTTCTCCCTGTTCTGGCAAGCTGTCACAAGACTAGAATCTTTGTCTCTTCTAAAACACTGTAAACATCGTTAAAATGCCAAAACCTATAAACCACTTTTATGAAGTAATTTGCAAATTTTATAGACTTAATAAGGCCACAGCAAATTTTATCCTGAGCCACCTGACACTGCATTTTCATTACATTTTATTTCATTCATTCATTCATTCATTCATTTGTTCTTTCATTAATTCGTTCATGGCTTATCCTCTGTGGAGTCTATGTATGAAGGTTCATGTGCTTGAATCTTGAAGTCTGTGTAGCTATTAGACCAAGAAATATAAAGGAGTAGTTTAGAAAGTAATAAACACAAACATAACAAGTAAATATCCCACCTATACTTTTAAAATGTAAAAATGCTAAAGAAGAAGGAAGGAATGCAGCAAGATGGTGATGAAGGATCCTCAGTGATGAAAACATGTTTGCAGCTCTATCTCTTGGAGCTGAAAAGTGAGGTCACATGTTACAACGGTCAAACTTAGTTGCTAGATATCAATAATAATTAGAATAATTTCAGCAATACTTAGAACCCGTGGAATAACCACAGGAGTAGCGGTGTAAACTGGGGCAAGCTTAATATGACAATATGTACTCAGAATAAAAGTATTCATATAATTTGACTCAGAATAAAAGTATTCATATAATTTGACTTAATGATAGTAACAAAAAAATCTTTTCCAAAGAAATAATCAGAGATTCAGATGACAATTTACTATAAAGACATTTGTCACAGTGTTAGAACAAAGCAAAAACTGATGTAATTTAAACATTTTATAGTATAGGAATATTTACATAAATTTGAACTTTCACGTAGTAGAATCTTATGCAGCCTTTCATGTAATAGAATCTTAAGCAGCTGTTAAAACTAAATTTATGAAGAAATCTTAATGACGTTGGGAAATGTTAATGAAATAATATTAAGAGAGGCAAATGGCACACAAAAATTTGTACAGTTAGTACCATAACAAGTGTATAACATGTATGTGCATACACACACACACACACACACACACACACACACACACACACACACAGAATAAATGTTTGAAGGAAATGTCCAAATAGCAACCTTGATAAATGATTGTTATATTCTGTAGCCTTTTTATAGTTTTTAAAAAAATAAATACATTTATTTATTTATGGCTGCATTGGGTCTTTGTTGCTGCGCGTGGGCTTTCTCTAGTTGCAGTGAGCGGGGGCTACTCTTCATTGTGGTGCGCGGGCTTCTTGTGGTGGTTTCTCGTTGCAGAGCACAGGCTGTAGGCATGCAGGCTTCAGTAGTTGCGGCATGTGGGCTCAGTAGTTGTGGCTCACGGGCTCTAGAGCACAGGCTCAGTAGTTGTGGCTCATGAGCTTAGCTGCTCCACAGCACATGGGATCTTCCCGGACCAGGGCTCGAACCCGTGTCCCTTGCATTG
This sequence comes from Kogia breviceps, assembly GCF_026419965.1. Classification (NCBI taxonomy): domain Eukaryota; kingdom Metazoa; phylum Chordata; class Mammalia; order Artiodactyla; family Physeteridae; genus Kogia; species Kogia breviceps. Next base: position 34,573,603 of record NC_081323.1, read on the forward strand.
GCAGGCAGATTCTTAACCACTGTGCCACCAGGGAAGTCCCGCCTTTTTTACAGTTTTTATATTGAACATGTATTGTTTTTACAATCATGGGAAAAATCATTTCATAAAGAGAGCTCTCTTTTATAAACACATATTCTGCCCATAAAATTTTCCTAAAAGTACCAGGTGGTCACAGCACTATGGTTTTGACAAGAAATGCCTTCTCCACCCTTTACTCTTCCAGAGCATCTCTTTGTCTCTTCATGACCCTGCAGTGGACCCTGTGTTTTGCCCTCGGAGCTACTCCACCTCTCGTGATTAATCTAAGCCAATTCTGGGCCTCCACCCACTCACCCCTCCTGGCAGAGCTGCACTCAGAACTGAGCAGGCCAGTCAATTCAGGACAAAAAGATATACGGAGTAGTTTACTCAGGGTAACTGGGGAAGTGAAGGTGGTCATTTTCACAAAGAACAGGGACAAGACTGCAGGCAGCCATCCTGTGAGTGGAGATGGACTCAGCCTCTGCCATAGACAGCAGAGCAAGAACTTGAGCCTCTGAGAGAATTTTTGAGAAACCGAATTAATCAACCCTTAAGTTGGTCCTACCTTTGGTTTTCCTGTCCTGTACATAACATGACTTATATTTAAACCAATTTGAGTTGGAAATTCTGTTATTTTCTGATGGAGGCACAATTATAATTTACTCTCTAACATCAAGCGCCTTCAGTCCCCTAATCATTCAGGGAGAGAACTAATGAAGGACCAGTATTCACAGAACTTACTCTTCATGCTTTATCTTTCATTACATCTGCATGGAAATTACATGCCCATCAGTAGTTTCCTACTCTCTCCCTGTAAACTCTAAACGTTTTTCATCATTTTTTATGAACAATTTCAAACATATACATCCTCTATCTACCCATCAGTTGATCTTATCTTTTTGTTCCGTATTTTAAAGAAATCCTCCCACCTCCTCACGATCATCAAGGATCAACTCAAATTCTTCTGACTTATACTATTGTCATTTACCTTTCCACGTATCCACATCTCTTTTCTTGTGCTACTTGGTAAGACCCTTAAAGAAAGATGTTGCCTATGTTTGTGCTGTTTGCAACACCTAACACTCCATGTGAATGCCTACTGTCAATATATAAGTAAAACTGAAATGAACTTCAGTCACTAGAATACATTGGATTTTGGTGATTCACTGCATTTTCATGGCAAAACAAAGACACAAATGGTATTTCAATGGACTACAAACTCTGGGCATGACATTTGTTATAATTATCCTGGTAACGTTTTCTGCATCAAACTCTATAAGCACATTTTTCTTTCTTTTTATTTTCCCCTATGAAATTGAACTGGGCAGGAAGCAAATTTATACAACAAGCATCTCTTTAACAAGGGCTCTAAACATTAACTCTTAGAAAAAAGAAACTACTTCTTTTTTTTTTTTTTTGGTAGTCTACTTTATGAATCAAATTACTCCTCAAAGTATTATTTCCCTTGAAAACATTTTTATGTGAAGAACTTTGCTAAGACCCTCACTTCAGTCCCACTGAATGAACAGCTAGAGCTGTCCTTCAGAGCATAAGAAACTTAAGCATAAGATAGAGTGTTGCTATTGATTAAAAACAAGGAGAACTAGGTTTATTTTTTCCTTTTCTTGCACCATCCTGAAGGCCTTCTCTAAAACATTTTCTCAAGGTTACAGTCAAGCTACTGAGAAGAAATGTTGTGGTACCCGTGTGTGTGTGTGTGTGTGTGTGTGTGTGTGTGTGTGTGTGTGTTGAGAGGATTAAAAAACTGAAATAATTATGCAAGTCTTTGGGTTTACAGTAAGTTGATACAGTTTCTTGTTTTAAAAGATTACCTTAATTTATATTCAGCAGGTCATAAAGTTTTAGGAGTGTGTGTTTCTAGTAGTGGAAATGGTTGAGATAAAGCATTATTTTTTTTTTAATAGATCTTTATTGGAGTATAGTTGCTTCACAATACCGTGTCAGTTTCTGTTGCACAACAAAGCGAATCAACCATATGCATACACATGTCCCCATGTCCCCTCCCTTTTGAGCCTCCCTCCCATCCTTCCTATCCCACCCCTCTAGGTCATCACAAAGCACAGAGCTGATCTCCCTATGCTATGCTGCTACTTCCCACCAGCCAACTATTTTACATTCGGTAGTATATATATATGTCAGTGCTACTCTAACTTTGCTCCAGCTTCACCCTCCCACCCCATGTCATCAAGTCCATTCTCTATGTCTACCTCTATATTCCTGCCCTGCAACTAGGTTCATCAGTACCATTTTTTTTTTAAGATTCCATACATATGCATTAGCATATGGTATTTTATTTTCTCTTTCTGACTTACTTCACTCTGTATGACAGACTCTAGGTCCATCTACCTCACTACAAATAACTCAATTTCATTTCTTTTTATGGCTGAGTAATATTCCATTTTATGTATATGCCACATCTTCTTTATCTATTCATCTGTCAGTGGACATTTAGGTTGCTTCCATGTCCTGGCTACTGTAAATAGTGCTGCAATGAACATTGTGGTACACGTCTCTTTTTGAACTATGGTTTTCTCAGGTAAATTTATATTTTCTTTTAACTAATAACTTGGTAGTAGTCGAAGACATTCATATTCTTGTAAGAGTCCTTAAATATAGATAGCTTTAAGTTTATCTTTATTATCACTTCTCCTTCATGAGGGTTATGGTTTGACTTATTCTTTTACAGAAGTGGAAGGGGGAAAATTTACACTGAAAACATAAACACTTGATTTTGAATAAAATATCCCAGTAAAGCAACATATATATGTTTCCTAGACTCCAGACTATGGAGTAGGATGGCCAACCTCAAACCAGGAATCTTGCTAAAAGCTGCCAGGCTGAGGAATCAGATGATGGAAAGAAGGAAAGAAATACCAGGACAACAACCTAAGCCATATTCTTCCTTAAAGAAAACATTCCTCCATAAACTCACACTTGAGGAAAAAGGCCAAGATGCTAAACTGGAGTCAGAAAAACAATGTTCTTACCCATAAGAATTACTACAAAGAGTTTTACTAATTGGGATCACCCATAGGTGAAGTATTCCTATCTTTGCCATTATCAGTGATAGACACTCACTATGTAGATCACTCAGTGGAAAATGAATTATCCCATCTGTCTTTAAATGTATTAACCATATAGTGATCACTCCAACACAAATCATATTTTAAAATTAGGCTGATCCTGGGCTTTATGAAAGATACCACAGACATTCTTCCAATGAACTATTAAAATAGTCACATCTATGGTTATTCATTAATAAATGAATAATTATAGAAAAATTGAGTACCCTTAGTCTCTTTAACAACACATAAAATTATTCTTCAAAAGACTTATTACATTCCATATATACATATGTAATATATGTGTGTGTGTGTGTGTGTGTATATATATATATATATATATATATATATATATATATATATATACACAGAGAGAGAGAGATGTTGAGATGTTATTCTGTTAATAATTTAAGAAACATCATTTTGAAGGGGAAATATTTATTTACTCTGTTTTAAAATCATGCTTTTTGAGGAAGCTTACATTATTTTCTTCTGACTTACAGAGTACATTTTGTCCCTCCAAAATTGAAAGACAAAAACAAAACCAAAACAAAAACAGAAGACAACTTCTAGTAACAAGTAAGTGGAAAGAGAATCATAACAGAAGAAATGGAACCAAATGTAACAAAAATCTGTTACAGCAAAGTAGCCAACCACAGCATGTTTAATGGTGCCTAAAAAATGACATTATGAATTTTAGAATTTAAAGCTTGAAACACACAATTTACTTTAGAAATTACTTTAGAATAACAAATCCTAAAACTTACTTATTTTTCTTTCTAAGGTGTTGATTTTAATTTATAGCACTGTTTCACTGGTTTTCTATGAGGCAACATTTTTATCTTAATCTCTAAAAACATAGGTTTGTTTAAAATAAATACAATATAAATAGAATCTGCAAAAACCAACATTACCAGCAATAACTGGGAAGAGTACCAAGAATAAAGTACTCAGGCAAGTATTTTCTATAAAGTTTCTAATAGCATTCCAAGATTTTCTTCTCTCTTCAGACATTTATTGAGCACCTACTGTGTTCCAGGCACTGTGCTAGGAAAGAAGGGCATGATTCTGGCAGTGATTAGCCTCCAGGAAATCACAGATGAGGACAAGATACATTCAGATAAATTACATGTCTCAAGATCCTTCAAAGGACTATCTGCTGGCTTAAAATGCCATCTGCTTTTCAGAAACTCCTGGCTGATTTAGTGGAATCAGATGTCTTGTTGAATTCCAACTCATTAAAAGCATACAAATGGTCTAAAGGGTTTTCATTCTTTTTATCTTCTGATCAAGTAGAAGCATGTCAGCTGCGGGTAATCCATCATCAACTGTACAAAACTCCCACAATTGTTGTATTTAAATTCCACTGTCTAGTGGGGGCTCACATTTCTCATTCTCTTTAGGATTCATAAGACGTTTCAAAACGGGGCCAAAGTCATTTTCCAAAAACAGTATTCTCGGCCATGATAGTTTTACAAGTTGTATTACTTCACAACAAGTTGGTTGCTTGCTTATCATTACTTCTTGCTATTCATAAGCTTAATAAAATGCTGTTTTCTTAAAAAAAAAAAAAAAAATCCATGCGTATGCCAGTGAAAAGTGGGGAGATTTCCCCATCCCTTTATTTACACTGCATGTCTACACTTGTTCTGCACACATCAATAGTTTAAAGTCATTACCAACAGTTACTGTTGAGAGTGCATTAAAAGCTATAGACAATGTATATGTTGAAGTCAATCACAAGTAGTCATGGGATATATTTTAGAAGTTAATCAAATAACAATTATTCAATGACCATGTGCAATCTTCTTTATATTATCAGGAGAGTGAAGGAAATTATAAGCTAGTATCTACTGAATGGCAGAGAAATATATATCCAGATTGTTTTGAAAGAGAAAATATACTGTCAAAATTTAACCTTTTTAATTAAAAAAAAATAGTACCTAAAGAACAAAAGTAGCAACACAATAGAGTTCCTAAATGGGGCCTAATGAAACTTAAAAGCTTTTTCACAGCAAAGGAAACCATCAAAAAGACAAAAAGACAACCCTCAGAATGGGAGAAAATATTTGCAAACGAAGCAACTGACAAAGGATTAATCTCCAAAATATACAAGCAGCTCATGCAGCTCAATATTAAAAGAACAAACAACCCAATTAAAAAATGGGTGGAAGACCTAAATAGACATTTCACCAAAGAAGACATACAGATGGCCAAGAGGCACATGAAAAGATGCTTAACATCACTAATTAGAGATATGCAAATCAAAACCACAATGAGGTATCACCTCACACCGGTCAAAATGGCCATCATCAAAAAATCTACAAACAATAAATGCTGGAGAGGGTGTGGAGAAAAGGGAACCCTCTTGCACTGTTGATGGTAATGTAAATTGATACAGACACTATGGAGAACAGTATGGAGGTTCCTTAAAAAACTAAAAATAGAACTCCCATATGACCCAGCAATCCCACTACTGGGCATATACCCTGAGAAACCATAATTCAAAAAGAGACATGTACCACTATGTTCATTGTAGCACTAGTTACAATAGCCAGGACATGAAAACAACCTAAATGTCCATCGACAGATGAATGGATGAAGATGTGGCACATATATACAATGGAACATTACTCAGCCATAAAAAGGAACAAAATTGAGTTATTTGTAGTGAGGTGGATGGACCTAGAGTCTGTCATACAGAGTGAAGTAAGTCAGAGAAAGAAAAACAAATACTGTATGCTAACTCATATATTTGGAACCTAAAAAAAAATGGTACTGATGAACCTAGTGGTGGGGCAGGAATAAAGACACAGACGTAGAGAATGGACTTGAGGACATGGGGAGATGGGGAAGGTGGGACAAAGTGAGAGAGTAGCATTAACAAATATACACTACCAAATGTAAAATAGATAGCTAATGGGAAGCTGCCGCATAGCACAGGGAGATCAGCTCTATGCTTTGTGATGACCTAGGGGGTGGGATAGGGAGGGTGGGTAGGAGGCTCAAGGGGGAGGGAATATGGGGATATATGTATACATATAGCCTATTCACTTTGTTGTACAGCAGAAACTAACACAATATTATAAAGCAATTATATTCTAATAATGATGAAAAAAAAAGAATACGAGCTGCATCCATTCCTTTGTATCTGTTAAGCCCCTGTGTTTTTTTGAGTGGTTTTTGAGACTGAGTTTTCTCAATAGGTAAAACACATATTAAAAGAACCATTTTGTGGGAAGTGGATTAATAAATATTTCTCACATATAACCATCACTTACCCCCATCCAATCTTCATCACCATCAATAAATTCAAAAATCAATAGCTTCATATAGAAATGTGTACACAATGTTCATGCAAAGCTTGTAAATCACAGTCATCTAAAAGAATTTTTAATAATGGATTTTAAGTTTTCTAAAATTCTTCTACATATTAAGCCAGTAATTAAGCCATGAAATTATATTTAAATAACTTTGTCTTTGAAATATTAAAATATCAATATAATTTTTAAATTTAACAATTTAAGCAACTTTCCATTTAATAAAGTATTTAAAAAGTTGCACTGCTTCCTGATGAAATTTTGAGTTAACTTTCTCTGCACTATCGGAGCTTGTTTCTAACTCAGAAGATAAAATATGAAATAAAATATGAAAAAGGATAAAATGGACAACAGCCTGCCAAACTTGTTACTTTCATTCCATTTCTATATCTTTTGTTCTGAAATATGACTATATAATATAGCATGAGTATTATTTTAAGTAACGTTTCATGAATTTTAAACTTAGATTTAAATAAAAGACTCTACAGTTCACTGTATTTTTTAAGTTGATGGTGTGGTTACAGGAAAGGCATTCTTCCTAGTGTCACTGTTGTTGGTCTTTTTCAGGTAACCTGATGTGGTCAATAGAATGTGGGTAGAAATGATATTGTGCCAGTTCCAAGCCTAGGTCTTAAGAGGCACCTCTTGTTTTCATGTTTCCCTCTGGAAGTTTCTAACCTCTGATATGAAAAGATCCTGCCCTGGGTAGCTACTGACTGCAGCCTGGGCCCCACAATGTAGAACAGATCAAACTCAATCCTCAAGCCTGAAGCAGGACCACTTCACCTGGATAACAAGTGTCTAAGTGAGAAATAGTGCTTATTGTTTTAAACCAATAAAATTTTTGTGATGGCTTATTATGCAGCAATGGCTGACTAATACATATGTATTACTTAAAACTTTTTTCCTCTGGAATATATCTCTTATTTTATAATATAATACAACTATGAAATAAAATTCATTTAAAAGCAGATTTGTATCAACTTTATGGAATGCTTGTTGGGCATATAGCCATATGTTATGAGCTTAAATGAGAGAAAATAAAATCATATATTAATTTCCCTAAAATAATACCACACAAGAAAATCACCCTCATGTAATTAAATAAAGACAAAAGTAATGATACTTCTCAATTGAGAAAACAGTGTAATCACACCCCCTCGCTGGCTGCCAAAGGAATGAATGCAGATATTGAATTATTTTCACATCATTATGAAATATGAATAGGTGGTCCAGTCATGCTGAGACAATAGGAATTGTATGATTCCACCTAAACTCAAATAACAACCCTCCAAGATATTGTTAAGACTTGTCATCATGCAGAGAAATACTGGGAAAAGTAGAGCAATCTTTTTTTTTTTAATTTCCATTTACCATCAACTTTGAACTACAGTATAAAATAGCACGCATGGCTCTTCATATAGTGCGCAGTTCATTTTATGCAATTTAAGACTGGATGTGCTATTTGGCTGTTAAAGTCTGTCCTCACACTTGTTTTGACGTGCCAGCATCACTCAGGCTTAATTCAGAGTATTTATGCCACAACAACTCTCTTGAATAATTATAAAACTTAGAAATAAGTGCATGTGACACTAAGGCCACGTGTGCTGTTTTGCGGAATGTGGTGGAATCTACAAGTCTTTGTATCTTGTGGAAACAGCAGCCTTGATAAGAAAAGAACTCATCTGCCTGTCTTTAAATGGAGTTTTGCATTTGTCTGAGGTGTGGGGGAGAGTGAGGTGGTGTGTATGGAATGACTATTATTCAAAACCAGCAAACAGTAAAAAGCTTAGGAAATGGCTGTTGCCAGTGCCAGTGAAAAATGGCAAGTGACTTCACTGAGTGATCAGCATAGTCAACAAAAGAATGAAACCCAATTAGAATTTACTGGAAGACTGCATTATAAGAACTTCAATGGAAAAGGTTTGAAAAGCAAACACAGTAGACTTAGATCCTAACTTGTAGGGCTTATGTACCTCATTAAAATTCCTAGTCAATAGACTCAGTGATTATGAATTATAGAAAATAATTTGCATTTGAGCAAATCATCAAGGTTCCTACGGACATGGCAGTTCTGGGGTGGTCCCATAGCTCCTTGCTTTGCCTCCAAAATCACACCCAAACATTATCAGCACCCATCCTTCTGGAGAGGAGTAGAGAAGTAGGTCACTGGCTCACCTCCTACTTTGAAGAAGATACCAGGGTGTCAGCTCTGGTAGGTCCCCTCCTGTGTGTTCCCGGTTAGGCTCTGATAATAGGCACACCCATTCTCTAAAAAAGAGGCATCAGGTCCTAGTGACTCAAACACTCGCCTGGAAGATTGTTACTAACCAGCAAACTTATATAAAGAGCTTTAGCATCTATGAGTCTCAGTTTCCTCACCTATAAGCAAAATGAAATTTGAAATATAATGACCATTTGGGGACTACTAACATTATTTCTAGCAGTAAAATTTTAGAAATGGAATCATGGTTATGGATCATAGATTATGAAGCAGCTTCAATCAGTTAGAGACAGATTTGATTTCTCCTACTCTGTATACAATACAGCACTTAATTTATTTTCCCTTCAGGAATAACTGAATATTATCACTGATGGGGGGTGAGGGGCAGAGCAAAGGTGAATCTTTAGCATAAGAAAGAAAACATCAAATTGTCATTCTGTTCCGGTAGCATTTTGTGTGAGATCAACACTGAGGGACAGCTAGACACACACACACACACACACACACACACACAAACACACACACACACACACACACACACACTCATATGCATTCCTCAGATTAAAGTAGGCATCTACTTTGTGATGTAGATTTCTTTGAATGTGTATACAAACTGCCCTAATACATTTCTTTTAGAATGAAACACTGAAAATATAATATTCTCCTCAAAGGTACTTCACTTAAAATATGAGAGTCAAGTTAAAAATAGACAATCAGCCACAGTGGAGACCCTGATTTCCCCAACTTGTCATATTAATCCCAATATATTCTTTCTTGATGGGCAGCACTCTTTATTATATGTTCTGTCTGCATACAGTCGCAGTTCACTATCTATATTTTCATCTTGTGTGTCTCACAGAGGGTGGAAGAAAGGTTTAGGGAAGTAAGGAGGAAGCAAAACTGTAATTAACTCTAGAAGAGGGAAGTGAAGTATTTCCTATTTCTCCTTATTTATTTATGTATTTATTTATTTTTAACAGCACCATATTTGATGATATTACAATTTGAAGTTCTCAGTACTAATGGCTTCTTACACTGAGGACCTTGTCCTTCCTTTACTCCGCCATATCCACAGCCATGGCCCTACTAGCTGTGGGCGACCACCAACCATCATGCCTTATTCATCTCTCCTTTTTGACTGAATGAAGCAAATGAATGCACAAACGAAACAGATAAAACTGCAGGAGTCATGCTGCTTCAACTCCCTTTGGAAATGGAGTATGATATGAAAAATCTTTATCACCAGCTCTAGCCAAGGACTCCTCACTCGAATACCATCTGTAAACAGATTTTGGTAAGTTGAAGCAGTGGTGGTGATACTCGAGATTTTCCTCCTGACAGTGTCCCAGGGGAGCATTAGATATTACAGGGCAGGAAGTCAAGACCTGCGAGACCTGAGGCAGGAATCAGCTGCTTCAAAACTTCATGAGCCCCCTTAGCCCCAAGTTCTATTTTGTTTGCCAAGTACATACATCACTACAATCAAAGCTCTGTGAGGTCAAGAACTTGGTCTGCGTGGTTCACCGTTGCCTGCCCAGTACTGAGAACCGTGCTCCACACACGGTAAGCACTCAATCTATATGTATTGAATGGATTCATTAATTAAAAGGAAAAACTAATTAACAAGGTTACACATTAATTTTTTGTTATGTTTTTAGCTCAGGGTGGGAGCATAATAAAGCCTTCCCCTTCTACTCCAAGAATTGTTTGACCAGTATCACACCAAGTACTTCATTTTCACAATTACTCTACCTCTAGTCCTGTTAGGAACTGGGGGGTAGGGTGGAAGGAGGGTTGCCAGATAAAACACAAGATGCCCAGTTAAATTTGAATTTCAGCTAAACAATGAATAACATTTTTTTTGCATAAGGTATACTAAATAGTGTGTGGTGTATACTTACACTAAACAAAAATAGTTGTTGTTTCGATAAAATGTTAATTTAACTGGGTATTCTTTATTTGTATTCGCTAAATTCAGTAATCCTACTCCTCAACACCTAGAAATCCAACTATTGGCTCTAGTTTCTTTCTGCTGAGGTCATGTACCCTTTTAAGTGCTCCTGTTTTCGGGATCTAAGAGGACACATGCACAGCTTCTCTCTCATGCAAAAGGCCAACATCTATTCCACCGTGAATGTTCTCACATTCTTTGTAAGCCAATACAAGGTATGCTATCAAGTTACCCATGGGATGCTGGGCAAACACCCAAGACCGCAGTACCTGTCCTTGACCGATAGGAGGCAGTCACCTGTCCACTGCATCTCCCTCCTGCAGGAGCACATGCCAAGCTACCCAAGGAGTCCCGCTGAAGCCCCTCTCACAGGGCTCAGAATGACAGGTCGGCTCCTCCAACCTTCCTCTGGGCCTCATAAAACTCTCTGGGACCTGAAATTCATGTTAAGGCTTCCATGAAAACTTCTAATTTAATATCCTAGTGTACTCTATAACTAGATACCCTTGCTTTACCTGCAAAGCCACTTACCCTTCTCTTTTGACTCAATACCCATTTTATAAACAAATCCTCAACAAAACCAAATAGGCAGAAAGAGCCGTACCAGGCTAAGAGCCATGGAAAAGGCCTTATTTTTCATCCCTCAGAAGCAGACCTTGAGAAAAGGATGCACATGCGACTGATCTGTTTGGAGGGTGATACCAGGAAACACCAGGAGGGGAGTGAGGGAGTGAGACAGGGGAGGGGAAGCAGCCAGTACAGGGTGTGTCACCAAGCACAGGGCCACGGTGGACAACTCCAGTGCAGTCCCACTGGGGGGCTCTCGGGACAGTGGAGGATACACATGTCAGAGCTATCCCAGTGGAGGGGCAAGGACTCCTGGTCGTCTCCTGAGTGACGTCTCCTGAGCGTTTACTCTCCAGCCCTTGGGTCTTGCTGGTGTGCGGGCAATAGGCTGCCATTGCCAGGTAGAAGCCCTCCGGCAGAGTCACAGCTATTATCGGAAGCAGATTTTCCAGGTGAGTGCCAAGGGCGTGGGCAGGGCGCTGACAGCATCCTGAACGTTGAGAAACAGGGGCTGTCTTCATAGTTGATTCTAGCGGCCCAAAGAAGGAAATAATCCAGATACTCAAGTCTACGACATCAGGGCCTTTTAAACTACACGCTGTAAAGACATTCTGCCCCACCTCCATCAGCGATTTCATACCACTTTGACTTTTATTGGGTTAAATTCTCTGAGCTTTCACCCATACAGGGTGCCTCCTACTCAATTTTCGCAGCTTCAGCCCCACACAAGCTAAAATCACTGTATTTTAATGAGGCCAAGCTTTGCGAAATTTGATTTGATTTGTTTGATTGTGTATGAACTTCCCTCTCAGATGAGATTCTGGTTCCCAAGAAGTTCCCAGCCACAGGCACACTGCTTCCGTATACCTGGTCGTTCTGTTCCAAGGTAAACACATCAACTTCTCAAGTTTACCTGCAGCGAGGGCACGTGGGCTCTTGCATCAGGCAGTGAGCCACTTTGAAGGTGGGTTGGTTCTAAAAGGGAGCTTGGATGTCAGCTAAGCTGGGCTTCGGGGACGCTCTGACCTTTAGCACATGAAGCTCTGGGATAAGGGATGGGTTATCGTTATCAGACCTTCTACAGTTGGGGGAGAAGCTGGAGAAATGAAGGCACGGGGTGGGGCGGCGGGGGGAATCAGGGAAGTCACCACACAGTCAGTCTGAGAAGCCAGGCAGGCCCACCACCAGAACGGAGCTGAACAGGAAGCTTGGTGGACCGGGAAGCTCACTCCAGCCTGGCTGCTGCCTCTGTGGGCCTGCAGTCAGGCCTCTGGAGGTGGGCCTCAGGCCATGCTTGGTCAGCAGGGGAAGCGGGTAGAAAGACGAGCAAGATACAGAGGAGATGAGAGCGAGGACAGGCAAGGCCTTGGCAACGTCTCTGTGACTGTCACCACATCTGACAATGAAAATGTTCAGAGAGCAGTAGCCGCTGCATCACTTCTACCATCTAAATTCCTCTTTTAGACAATCAGAATCGTCCAGGGAAGGGGATTCTGGGAAATGTAGTTCCAGCTTAACCACGTTACACACAGTACTCAGGTTTCCTGTAACTGATTAAGGAGAGCAATGCTAGCTACTTCCTTCACAAGGATGTAAAATGAATATCACGAGGCATTTTGGATATGCATGGATTCACCTTTTTCTTTACATATTTTTACTAGAATATTTTGCACTCTTGCTGGGGGAGATGGGAGCAGTCATATTTATATTTGCCTCTAGTCTATAACAGCTAGGAAGAAGTTTTAATATTTCTAGTTGATCTTCTTTTTCTAACTTAGAGTGACACACCACAGGCTTTAGGGAGCCTTTATTTTAATTCATTGAAAATAAATAACTTAGCTAACATTCATTTTTCCTTCTTGGCTACATGAAATTGGCCAGCCAAGAAAGTGGGGCTAGAGGCAAAGAGCTTTAAAAGTGTTTCTCTTAAGACATTCTGTGCTGTTACAAATTTTCTGTGTGACCTTGAGAAGTCACATGAAGCTCCTGTCTGTTAAGTAAAAAAACTCAGCGTTCAATCTTGTAAGGAATAAGGAGTCAAACTGATTGGAACGGACTTTGCTCAGAATGAGCCCGATAAGAATAGAAAGAGGGGATAAACTATTCCATTCCAAGGTAGAGCTGCCTCTTTAAAGGTCCCCCCCAAAACAAAATTCTACTACCTTTGCAATGGAAACAATGGTTTGCTCTAATAATCACTGTTATTAAGTATTGATAGCCCACCTCAAAATACATTAGTTGCTGGAATCCACTTAATCATGATGTACTTTCAGGATTCCTTTTATTGCGTTTGTAATTCTAATACTGTAGACATACAGTGGTGACAGATTAGCAATATTACAATTTAAATTTGGGAAAATCATTAGATAATGGGACCACAGATAACCACATGAGTCACTCACCAAATGTTCATAGATCATCTACTATCTAAAAATTGTGTTTCTAGATACCGACTGAGATGCAGAAAATGTTATTTCTTTACATCCACTGCTTGTTATGAGTTTATGCTCTAGTTGGCTTAAAAAACTTTATCACATGCAGGTACTAGTACAATCTTTTTTTTTTTTTTAATGTAGTAAATGTTTAATGTTTGAGTCATGTTTGCAGACAGTTACATAAAAAAATAAAATAAAATAAATTTACAATCTACATCCAGTTGGCCCATGAAGGCCTTTTGGGAGGTTATATTTGTGACAAGGTGTTTGACATGGACAAAAAATATTACCCTGGTACTAGAACATAGCATGATAAAATATACAGATTTGGTTGGCCCAAAAGAGCAGACAACCTTAAAAATGCCCTTCCACCTTAGGATTGCCATAGTTATTTAGCAAACAGAAATACAGGATGCCCAGTTAAATTTGAATTTCAGCTAAAAATGTATAATTTATTTTAGTTTAAGTATGTCTCGTGTAATATTTGGGGTATACTTATGCTAAAAACGTTTTCATTATTTATCTGATATTCTGATATTTAATTGGGAGTCCTATATTTTATCTGGTAGTCCTATTCACAAAGAAATAAATGCCTATTAAAATAGAATACAACCACTCAGGTCAAAAGAACTTTGAGGGACAGATCGACAGTTGTGGGGTCTCTGAAGAAACCCTAAGAGGCTAAAGCCAGCTGTCAGGGAAAAACTTTTCTACACTCCTTAAACCCCCAAACCTTCCTTCCTTCCTCTGGTAAAATGACAAATTTCAGTTTTCAAGCTACTGAAGGAGATGGAATGATAGGCATAAAAAGGAAATTGAAAGACTGTGCCCTTCTTCAATCGTGGCAGCCCCCAGACAGAGTGAAAGAAAGAGGAGTAAACTTTAAACCCAATTTGGGGTTTTGAGATACATGACTTGATATTGTAAATTCTGAATTGGCACTGTGATTGTCCTGTTGAGTGTTGCTAGGATATTTTATCATCTAAGAGTCAGCAGACAAGTCATGGGAGAAATCAAGTTTTCATCTAAGGGCAGGGGAAGAACAATCACACTGAAGAAAACTTTAGGGGCAGTGAGAGACCAAACAAAAAGAAGAAAAGAAAAAGAGCATTCTGATTCTGATTTTGTCCATTCTGTCCCATGAGTCCTGCTGTTCGTCAGCTTTTAGCCTACAAGACCATAGGAAGAGAGGGGAGTTGATAAGATGAGCAGGGAATGGTAGTTAATGGACATACAGCTGTCTTAGTCACACCCAGACACCTACTTCCTAATTTCTAAGTAAACTTGCCCTCACTATGGAATGTCATGGCCTAGCTGAATGTCCCACAGCGTAATATGTGCAAACATATATACTGGAATATGGTTGGTTTCACGATGGGAAAGGATTAGTAGTTACCTGTGGGAGAGGCCTCTTGAGTAGAAGGTCACACATGGCCTCTGAGAAACTGGCCAACCCTTGAGGTGCAGCCCAGCCAGCTCATTAGACCATGATAAGCCAAATAAGCCAGAATATGCCTGATTTCTGAATTATTCTGATGACCACAGAGAGGGGAACATCCCGTCTAGTGATGGGATTCAGAACTTTATAACCAAAGAAAAGTGTTTACTTTATACTTGCTTTTCCTGTCATTATTATCTAAAAGTATGCAGAAAGTAATCCATATCCCTGAAATAAAATGGACAGAATCAGATTGACACACTACATGCACATACACCTTATTATGTGGGGGAAATTTATGTCAATACAACTAGATTGCATTATTTTTAAAGCTTGGTTATGTGTTTGTAATTTATTATTATTGATAGTACTGTATCATGCTGGTGCAAACACACGTTAAAAAAATAAAAGGTATGTTAGGGTATAAGATGAAACATAGAAGTCTCCTACTCAGACACCCTGTTATCTATTCCATTTCCTTCCCCAGAAGCAACCACCTTCAATGGTTCCTGTTTGAGGTTCTTCAAGTAAACACATAACCCTCTATGATGAACTTAGTTTTCTAATTCTTGCTTATCTTGTCTCCCATTTAAAAAAGAAAAAAAAAGAAAACTCATTTTTATCATCCCCATCTTAGCCTTACCTATTTCTCTTGATATTTGAAAGTTATATTATTATTTCTCTTCTTTGTGATGATTATGCATTTCAATTTTATACACACACATACACACATATATCTATATCTATATCTTTGCTGTTGCATCAGTTGCATGTTCCACTTCAAAATCCCTTTCAGCATTGTCATTTACTTTATATTTTAAATATTTAAAATATTTAAATTCTGTCCTATAACCATGATTTAGTTTTCACTGAGTTATTCCTTGATTGATTCCAAAACAAACCAAACAGTAAGCAAGCGTGTGTGTGTGTGTGTGTGTGTGTGTGTGTGTACATATACGCATATATATACACGAACATATCATCCTTTTGGTTCTGAAACAGATGGCGAAAAATATAACCAAGCAAAGAATAACTGATACCAAAAAAAGTTCTAAAAATTACTCTGTTCACTTGGACATAATTAATGCAGACAGCCATTTGCAGTCACAAACTAATTTTTTCCCAACTAAACAGATTAAATCTGATAGTAACATTAGTTAAATCAGACAGAAATGTGGGTCTTCTTGGCAGGTTTTTAAAATCAGGTTTCAATTATTATTAAACTTCTAAAAATGACCAAGCCTGGAAAGGAGATATTCAGATGTATCAAAAAGTGGAGAGTTTTCTCAGCATCTGAACCAAATGGAACAAAAACTTTGTTCAACCATAATTTTACATTCCATAATGGAATCACCTCATAAAAGAATAACTTCCAAATTTTGACCACACTTTGAGTCAATAAAGAGTTGTCTTTATTATAATTTATAAATAAGTATGCATTCCACCTTACAAGTTGGATGAATTTGGTTTCACCTTCAAATGCCTCCCCTTCCACTGAGATACATGATTAGATGTATAATTAGATATATGATATAGTTTTGAAGCCTAAGCAACCTAGGCTTCAAAACACTCTGCAGAGCCATCAAGTCACTGTTTTTCAAAGTGTGCAATGATTGAATTGATCAAAATTGACATTGAACTACTAATCAATTAAGAGAAAAATACAGAAACAAATTGTGTGATATTCAAAATGCTTTAATAAAACATTTGCTTTTAAACCAATGTGCTATGCTATATTAAGGGTGCTTTTTAGTCAGCACCAGACAGAAGTCAAGTTGCCTCCAAGTTAATAGCATTTTGATCCTGATTTGGAAGCAGGGGTAAATGGCAGGTCAAAGAGAGGCATTAAAAGCTCCTTTCATATGATTCTCAGTGCTCTAGAGCACAGGGCAGAGGTAGAAATAAAACTACACTAAGAGTATTCTTTAAGGACTTTTGTGGTTGGTTGGTTGTGTGGGTTTAAAAAACATACTTAGAGGCAAGAAGGCTTCTATGGTATGAAACACCCTTGTGTCATGTAGAAAAGGTCATATCATTAAGTTATGTTCTGTAAGGTATGTTCAAACTCTGTGCATCTATTATACTCTTTATTTCAAGAGGTGACCAACTATCCCTTGACTATATCCAGTTGCCCCCCAACAAATTTAATTTGGCTTGTGCATTAAAAATAAAGTTTCTGATTTTGTTTCTAGCTTTAAAAATCAAAAGCACACATATAAGTATCGTGGTTTCTTAATTCTCTTGAAAAATCATATTTGCTCATGCTGGGATGGAATCGGTGGTGAGAACAGTGGATTTCAGTTCAGCTCAGTTGCTGCCTTTAGAAAGGCACATGCTTTCCTGGTGGCAAGAGCTGTCTCTTCTCTTTTCTCTCCTTCTCCCTCTCCCTCCTTCCTTCCTTCTCTCTCCTTCTCCCTCTTCCTAATGTCTTTCCTGAGCCCACATCTCTGATTTTATTAATTTACCTCCCTGGTCTCTATAGGCACTAGTGTTTGCTATCCCAGGTCATAAATATTACTATTATTTCATTTTTACTTTGCTCCATAAATACAGCAGCATATGCTATGATATCAGTCGCTGTAACATTCTCTTTCTTCTGTACATTTTTAAAAGATAGTTGAAATTGTGTTAAGTGGTAAGGGGTATTCATTTTTTTTAAAGAAAACAAAATCTTGACTCACAAATTATATAAAGCATGGTTCATTTATCCAGCAGAGTATTATGAAACCATTAAAAAGAAAAATGAGGAGCATGTTCAAAATATATTAAGTGACAAAAAAGTTGAAAAACATTATGCATAAAAATATGCTTTTCTGATTATTCACAAGGAACTTTTAACAGTAGATTCCTCTGGGATTGGGAATGTGGGTGATGGGGAAGTGTTAGGCTGAAAGATTTTTGCTAACCCGTTCACCCTTCTTTCCTGTGTAGGTTTACCATCAGCATAAATTACCTTTAAAATCAAGAACAGTTTTAAGTTCCCAAAATGAATATCATTTAAAAATAATATCTTATATGTATGTATATCACTTTGTTTATATACCATTTTCAAATACATTATTTTCTAATCTGGTCTTTATAATAACCCTATGAGGTAGGCACTTAGATAATACACTATTATTTTTCAGATAACTGAAAAAAAAAAAGAAAGGATTCATCAATGTACATAAGGTCATAGAGCCAGGGAAATGTAAAGCCAGAATCACATCAGTCTGATAGAGCAGCCAGTGTCTAGATCACTGCTGGTCATCACAGCAAAGGACACATCTTGCATTGCCATGAAAGCCTTGGCAACTTTTACACAGAAATCATTGGCCAAAACTGGTCATGTACTTTATCCAATCACAAGAGCTCCAGTAAATTTCCATAAAGCACCCAGAATTGGAGACAGGGGTTGAGGGAGAGAATAAATGGTAAACCAAATGACTGATAGCCCCATGTCTCTAACTCCAGGTCTCTCATAATAAATCAATATAACTACATGAATCTCTGAGTGACTCATATTTAGAGTAACACTTTCATTTAAAACTACCCTGTTACAAATGAGTTAAAATATATAGAGAATGTGTGTGTGTGTGTGTGTGTGTGTGTGTGTGTGTGTATCATAGTCATTTACCTTATATAACTCTATGAAAGTGTCCTGTCCAGCTGTTTTTTTTTTTTTTTTTTTACTCACTTACATTTCATCAGATTATTGTAGCCAGTAAGCTTTGTCCTTCAGTCAGTGGCAAGAAACAATGAAGTTGAGCATCTCAGTGGCCGCTCAGCCACATCAAGTACAGAATATTAACCGAAGAGAAAGCCAGCTGCAGCCTGTAGATAGCTTACCACACTGCACAGTACATACTATAAACAAGTATCTCCAAACATTCTCAGGCTCTTAACCTCAATCACATATCCTTAATCAGATTCAATTTCAGTAGCAAATTTTCTGAATAATGATGATGTAACATCCATTAGTAAATAGGAGACATCAATTACATTAAATATCATGCTTGGGCTGCCAGATAATCGTGAATAAAACACACTGATAAACAATGTGCTTTTCAGCCAAGGGCAACAATGAAAGCAGTGCGCTATCAAAGAGACATACGGAAAGATGTTCTCCTTTAGGAATGGCAGAGCAGCTGTTTAATCAGATGTAAGTAAGTGAAGTATAGTTGACAAAATTTTACGAATAGCAGGACCAAAAGTTGAGATTAATAAAATCGTTTTCAGAAAGGAAGCATATGGCAAGATGAGAAAGTTATGAGATATAAGACCTGAAATTGAGTAACTTATTGTACAATCCAGGTTGGGAAAGGAGATAGGTAGACCAGCTTGGCGTGTGTTATGATAATCTAGAGTGAGTGGCCTGTGGCCTGGAATAACAAGAAAAAAAACCAAACCAAACAAAAAACAAACCAACCCAAAAAAACTGGATGGGAGAACCATGACATTAAGAGTCATTTCAAAGGAAGAATCCAGGATTTGCAAACAGTGGATGTGGACAGTCAGAGAGAGAAGTGCAAAGATCAATACAAAAAGGACTAATTCCCTTCCCGACACATATAAGCATGTGTGCATGTGTGCACACGCAGACATAACACTTGTTTACTGGGACTCAGCATAGCACAGACAGAAATTGACAATCTAAAGGGTTTTTGTTTTTCCCTGCTGGTTGGAGTAAGTCTTGAGTTTGATCTTGGTCATATTGAATCTGAGATGGTGAAGGGCCTGGAATGGTTTTTTGGGACCATTCTTTTCATAGAACTTGTGCTCATAGAGAGAGCATGAGGTCAGAATTACAGCTTTAGAAGTCATCCATGGGGGAAGGTTCAGAGATAGGTTTTTAAATTACTCATAAATAGGTTGTCTTTCACTACAAATCATCTCATTTGAAATTTTTGTATTGACATTTTTAACCTCTGTTTTGTGTAGCATTATCTGACCTCATTCTGGGAGTCTGAGAAGGCCTGAAAGATTAAAACCATATGAAACAGAAGAGATAAAGGGGAAGGTGTATAAATGTATGATTCAGCTAAGTGAGCAGTTGAAGTCTTGAGAGTAAAGATAATTTCCAGAAGAAAGGGCACTGAGGACAGGACCCCAAAGACAGGGAAGGGCTGGACTCATCAAATGTGCTGCTGCGGGGTAACTATAGTTATTTCGGACAAAACAGACTTCAAGCCAAAAATGGTAACAAGAGACAAACATGGTCATTATATAAAAGAATCAATTCATCAATAGTATACAACAATTATAAAAATATTGTGGTGATCATTTCACTATATACATATGTATCAAATTCAATGTTATATGTCAATAATATTTCAAAAAACGGGGGGGGAGAGATAAAAGTTGTTTAAAAATGTGCTGCTACACACACATTTGGATGAGGAGGGGCAGAGCTAATGAAAGAAGAGACGCCACAGAACAGACAGGAGCACAGAACTCTCAGAAATTTTGCTCTCCTGTTCTGATGGCCATTTTTCATGTTTTAGAATATTTTTCCAAAAAGCACTTCAAGATAATGAAGTTCCTTCAGTTCTAACAAGATCATTTTTTACAGCTATTTTGGTAGATACTCCAAAATTGTGCTGTGTTATCAGCAAGAAAAAAAAACAAAAAAACACTGGTCTGGAAAGAAATCAACCCGGTGAACATCAGAATGGAACAACTGGTTTGAAGCAGTTTGGTAAAAAAAACAAATCTGTGGGTCATGGTGATCTTTCTGTGCTTGGATACAGCCACGTAGTCTATATTTATGAACACCTGCACATATGTGATTTATGAAAGTATCAATGAGAGCATGACTGGGGAATTTATTTAAGAAGCAAACCAAGGAAGAAAGCCAGGTTTCACAATAGCTTCATCTGACATGCTGGGCCTAATGTGTTCTGAGAAGCACGTAGAAATGCCTGTAAACACCCTTTGTGCCGTAGGTGTCCAGTATGTGCCACCAGACCCTTCACTTCTCATTTTCTACAAAGGCCTCTAGCATGGATGACACTTCCCATTGTCACAGCTGAGTGAACTTAAGGGGAGAAAAGGACAGACAAGGTCAGGGCACTCTTACAGAGATGGGAAGGTGCCCTGTTTTATGAGGTGCTTGGGATTCCCAGGCTGAGACCCTAATCTCAAACTTTGTTAGAAGAACATTAAAAATTGAACGGAGCGGAGCTGTGTGCTCTAAGGTCTTCAGTCACCTGTTAGCATATGCACCCAGGGCATGGTAAAGGCCATGATAAACTTGTTACTGATAGAACTTCCTCAGTTGTTGGAAACTTTAAATAACCCCTATTTTTTTCTCTGTTCTATGTCAGCATAAATATTATTAGGTTCTCTTAGAAATGGGTGCACTGAGGGATTCCTTGTGTGTTCAAAGATTGTGATGGAGGAGTTTAAAAGCTTCAAGTCAGTTACTGTGGACTGTTTTGAGCCATAAATGACTCTATTTTGTAGAAAATTCTTACACTGCTTCATGGTTCAGATGCTGCATTTTAACACTGATTTATTTTTAGATGAAACTTAAAATATGCACAAATATTATTGACTATGCCTATGGATAAACAATTGCATGGGATGTTATACCCGTTAGAGTCCCAACAGGAAACAGATGGCACTTTCAAACTGAGTCATTTGAAAGCGGTTGGTAGAGAGACAATTTACGAAGGTGTGGGAAGGGTTTAGCAAGAACTGGGGCTAGTGCCATCCCCGTGGGCTAGGAGGCATGTCACTGTCACTATCCACAAGCCAGAAAGCACAAAGAAGGAGCAGTTACCAGATGTGGGGACAGAAGCAAAAAATAACACCTCACCTTTATTCTCCTCCCTTTCTCAGACTTCCTGGTGGGGCTACCCAATGGCCAAACCCAATAGGAAGGAGGAAGGAAGAGAAGCCCATTGAGATGGTCCACAGAGATCATCTCCATGGGCAGAGAGAACAGGAAGGAGGTGAAGTGTGGCTTCGGGGGCAAATGGAAGACCCCTAGCAGAGATGTCCTCACTGACTCAGGACAAGTGCCTGTTAGTACAGAAAACAGGGATAATCTTGATTATGGGATTGTGAATTTCAAAACCATACAGTCCTGGGGCACTAAGGCATAGAGCATAGTCAAAATGCCTTGGCCAGAATCAGGCATACAGACAAAGTGTTCCAGAGAAGCAGAGTGGAGGAAACAGAGCTCCCCTCCACCATCTCCGTACCACAAAACTTTTTTCGGCTGGTGGAAAAAGCAGAAAAAAGAGGCGATAAGTGAAGGAAGATTTATAGACCCAGGAGTAGAGAGGCCTGAGCCAGTCTTCCAAAAGGAGCTACTCAGGAAGAGACAAGCCCCAGAAAGAGAATGTGAGTGTGCAGCCTTGAGACAAGGTGAGGAAACTCAAGTAGATGGAGGGGCCTGAGTGCAATATACCAGGGAGGGTATATTGCAGAGCTGGAGAGCCCATGTCCTGTCCAATGAGGGACCGCACCAGCCAGGTGCACGGGGAGATGCGTGCAAGAATGCAGACACCGAGTCACTGCATTTCTAATTTTTCAAGAGACACCAGAAAACTAGATTAACCAAGTCAAACTTCCAGATTCTTAAAACTTTGTGGGCTCAATAAAACATGTCTGTGGGCCACACTCAGTCCACACCCTGATCCTGGGCAGATGGAGTCCTAGAGGCTTGCTGGGCCCTAAACAAGGCAACAAAGCACCAGAGAGATTTGCTAGACCTGAGGGGCCATGCAGAATGGAATGAGAAATACAACAAGGTTGACTTAGGACCATAGAACAGGCCAGTCCTACCTCTACCCACCCCCTGACTCAACACCAGCTTCCAGGAATGATAGAACCCAGGAACGGGAAAAGAAATGCCCAGACAACTGAGTTTAAATTATTGCCACGTCCACAGAATCAGAACCCCAAAAGAAAGCGGTACTGTAGAAAAATAAAGCAGTCACCACTCATCTCTATTTACTAAGTCCCTTCAGAAAGTTCCGGTTTTAAATTTTCAAGCCATAATCTGGGCTTCCTGTCAACCAGTTGTACCATTCTGTTGGAGGGATGTAAGCAGAGTTGATCTCTAGGACCTCCTGCTTCTCTTCTATATAACTATTGCTTTGCTAAGCTTCTACTGACGGGATTTCAGGTGCTGAGACAGGGATCCTCCTGGTTCATCCACAATCCTGTGGCAGAGGTTTGTGGGTGAAAGATGACTACACTAGATGATTCAGACTCTGGCTCTGGAGGGGCCATGATTCACTGTGGGACCTAGAATGAGATGCTTCCTCCCTGCTTGGCCCCAGTACTCTGGTCATAAAATGTGAGGGTCAGGGGTCAGGCCCTAGCAGAACGCTAAGGTCCCATTCCGTTGTCGGATGATGCTATAGATGGTCAGGTGGGGGCATATTGGAAATGAATGAGCAGTCCATCAATGAGAAAATACTATTATTTTTGTATAACTGATTCTTTCAAACAAATTCAGTTTTACTTTCTACAGAATGAGGTTAGTCATTTTCCTGCTTTTGTTGGGTACTTTAAAAACTGTTGGAATTTATACATTTCTTCTGCATGTTCCTTCTTTTTCAACAGTCAGCAAATTCTCTGGAAGATAGGTTATGAAAATAACCTACAGAATTTCACTTTCTATTTGTCATGGAGTAATTTATACCCCAAGGAAGCAGAACACGTCCTTATTTTTTAATTTTTCTTTCACCAGTGGAGACTAAGACCAGGAACCATGTGTTTATTACTCATGATTTGGGTCTCCAAACTTTTCTGAAATCCTCCCACTAACCCTCTTGTCCCTGAATTGCTTCCAGCTCTCCAGCATCCTGGAATCCTGATAAGCATGCGTGATATGGCTCTGTACCACATGTTTTTCTATCTTTTAAGGTCTGTTTCAGTCTATGGGACTAAAAGATCTCCATGTTAAATTTTAACATTGTGTGGTAATTAACAATGAAATGTCACATTTTGATATTAAAACTCAAAGAAGAGGGGGACGGAGAAGATGGCGGAAGAGTAAGACGCGGGGATCACCTTCCTCCTGACAGATACATCAGAAATACATCTACACGTGGAACTTCTCCTATAGAACACCCACCGAACGCTGGCAGAAGACCTCAGACCTCCCAAAAGGCAAGAAACTCCCCTCGTACCTGGGCAGGGCAAAAGAAAAAAGAATAAACAGAGACAAAAGAATAGGGACGGGACCTGCACCAGTGGGAGGGAGCCGTGAAGGAGGAAAGGTTCCCACACACTAGGAGCCCCTTCGCGGGCGGAGACTGCGGGCGGCGGAGGGGGGAGCTCTGAAGCCGCGGAGGAGAGCGCAGCAACAGGGTGTGGAGGGCAAAGCGGAGAGATTCCGCAGAGGATCGGTGCTGACCAGCACTCACCAGCCCGAAAGGCTCGTCTGCTCAGCCGCCGGGGAAGGCGGGGCTGGGAGCTGAGCCTCAGGCTTCAGTCGGATCCCAGGGAAAGGTCTGCAGTTAGCAGAGTGAAAACAGCCTGAAGGGGTTAGTGCACCACAGCTAGCCGGGAGGGAGTCCAGTTGAAGTCTGGAGCTGGCGAAGAGGCAAGAGACCTTTTCTTCCCGCTTTGCCTCCTGGTGCGCGAGGAGAGGGGTTTAAGCTCGCTGCTTCAAGGAGCTTCAGAAACGGGCGCGGAGCTACCGAAGACAAGAGACTTTTTCTTACCTCTTCGCTTCCTGGGGCGCGAGGAGAGGGGATTAAGGGCAACGCGTAAAGGAGCTCCAGAAACTGGCGCAAGCCGCGGCTGTCGGCACGGACAGTAGAGACGGGTGTGGGACGCTAAGGTTGCTGCTGCCGCCACCAAGAGGCCTGTGTGCGAGCACAGGTCACTCTCTACACCGCCCCTCCCGGGAGCCCGTGCAGCCCGCCACTGCCGGGGTCCCGGGATCCAGGGACAGCTTCCCCGGGAGAACGCGCAGCGCGCCTCGGGCTGGTGCAGCGTCACGCCGGCCTCTGACGTCGCGGACTCGCCCCGCCTCCGTGCCCCTCCCTCCCCCTGGCCTGAGTGAGCCAGAGACCACGAATCAACTGCTCCTTTAACCCCGTCCTGTCTGAGCGAAGGGCAGACGCCCTCGGACCACCTACGCGCAGAGGCGGAGCCAAGGCCAAAGCTGAACCCCAGGAGCTGTGCGAACAAAGAGAGGGGGAGGTCTCTCCCAGCAGCCTCAGAAACAGCGGGTTAAAGCTCCACAGTCAACTTGAGGTGCCCTGTATCTGTGGAGAACCTGAATAGACAGCGAAATATCCCAAGTTGAGGAGGTGGACTTTGGGAGCTAGATATACTATTATTTTCCCCTTTTTTCTTTTTGTGAGTGTGTATGTGTGTGCTGCTGTGTGAGATTTTGTCTGTATAGCTTTGTTTTCACCATTTGTCCTAGGGTTAGAACGACCCGGTTTTTTTTTTTTTTTTTTTTCTTTAATAGAAATTTTTCTTCTTAATAATTATTTTTTATTTTAATAACTGTATTTTACCCTACTTTATTTTGTCTTCTCCCTTTCTTTCTTCCTTTCTTCCCTCCTTTCTTTCCTACTTCCCTCCTTCCTTCCTTCCTCCCTTCCTTCCCTTATTCCCTCCTTCCTTCCTCCCTTCCTTTCTTCCTCCCTCCCTTCCTTTCTTCCTTCCTTCCCTCCCTTCCTTTCTTGCCTTTCTATTTTTTTCTCCCTTTTATTTTGAGCCGTGTGGATTAAAGGCTCTTGGCACTCCAGCCAGGTGTCAAGGCTAGGTCTCTGAGGTGGGAGAACCAACCTCAGGACACTGGTCCACAAGAGACCTCTCAGCTCCACGTAATATCAAACGGCGAAAATCTCCCAGAGATCTCCATCTCAACACCAAGACCCAGCTTCACTCAAGGACCAGCAACGAACAGTGCTGAACACCCTATACCCAACAAAGAGCAAGACAGGTCTACAGCCCCGTCCATTAGCAGAGAGGCTTCCTAAAATCATAATAAGGCTACCAACATCCCCATACACACCATCAGACGGGGACCTGCCCACCAGAAAGACAAGATCCAGCCTCATCCACCAGAACAGGGGCACTAGTCCCCCCAACCAGGAAACCTGCTCAACCCACTGAACCAACCTCAGCCACTGGGGACAGCCACCAAAAACAGAACTACGAACCTGCAGCCTGCAAAAACGAGACCCCAAACACAGTAAGATAAGCAAAATGAGAAGACAGAAAAACACACAGCAGATGAAGGAGCAAGATAAAAACACACCAGACCTAACAAATGAAGAGGTAATAGCCAGCCTACCTGAAAAGGAATTCAGAATAATGATAGTAAAGATGATTCAAAATCTTGGAAATAGAATAGACAAATTGCAAGAAACAGTTAACAAGGACCTAGAAGAAATAAAGAGGAAGCAAGTAACGATGAGCAACACAATAAATGAAATGAAAAATACTCTAGATGGGATCAATAGCAGAATAACTGAGGCAGAAGGACGGATAAGTGACCTGGAAGATAAAATAGTAGAAATAACTACTGCAGAGCAGAAGAAAGAAAAAAGAATGAAAAGAATTGAGGACAGTCTCAGAGACCTCTGGGACAACATTAAACGCACCAACATTCGAATCATAGGGGTCCCAGAAGAAGAAGAGAAAAAGAAAGGGACTGAGAAAATATGTGAAGAGATTATAGTTGAAAACTTCCCTAATATAGGAAAGGAAATACTCAATCAAGTCCAGGAAGAACAGAGAGTCCCATACAGGATAAACCCAAGGATAAACACACCAAGACACATAATAATCAAACTGTCAAAAATTAAATACAAAGAAAACGTATTAAAAGCAGCAAGGGAAAAACAACAAATAACACACAAGGGAATCCCCATAAGGTTAACATCTGATCTTTCAGCAGAAACTCTACAAGCAAGAACAGAGTGGCAGGACATATTTAAAGTGATGAAGGAAAAAAACCTACAACCACGATTACTCTACCCAGCAAGGATCTCATTCAGATTTGATGGAGAAATTAAAACCTTTACAGACAAGCAAAAGCTGAGAGAGTTCAGCACCACCAAACCAGCTTTACAACAAATGCTAAAGGAACTTCTCTAAGCAAGAAACACAAGAGAAGGAAAAGACCTACAAGAACAACCTGAAACAATTAAGTAAACAGTAATAGGAACACACATATCAATAATTACCTTAAGTGTAAATGGATTAAATGCTCCCACCAAAAGACACAGACTGGCTGAATGGATACAAAAACAGGACCCATATATATGCTGTCTACAAGAGACCCACTTCAGACCTAGGGACACTAACAGACTGAAAGTGAGGGGATGGAAAAAGATATTCCATGCAAATGGAAATCAAAAGAAAGCTGGAGTAGCAATTCTTATATCAGACAAAATAGACTTTAAAATAAAGACTATTACAAGAGACAAAGAAGGACACTACATAATGATCAAGGGATCAATCCATGAAGAAGATATAACAATTGTAAATATTTATGCACCCAACATAGGAGCACCTCAATACATAAGGCAAATACTAACAGCCATAAAAGGGGAAATCGACAGTAACACAATCAGAGTAGGGGACTTTAACACCCCACTGTCACTAATGGACAGATCATCCAAAATGAAAATAAATAAGGAAACACAAGCTTTAAATGATACATAAAACAAGATGGATTTACTTGATATTTATAGGACATTCCATCCAAAAACAACAGAATACACATTTTTCTCAAGTGCTCATGGAACATTCTCCAGGATAGATCATATCTTGGGTCACAAATCTAGCCTTGGCAAATTTAAGAAAATTGAAATCGTATCAACTATCTTTTCTGACCACAATGCTATGAGACTAGATATCAATTACAGGAAGAGATCTGTAAAAAATACAAACACATGGCAGCTAAACAATACACTACTTAATAATGAAGTGATCACTGAAGAAATCAAAGAGGAAATCAAAAAGTACTTAGAAACAAATGATAATGGAGACACGACGACCCAAAACCTATGGGATACAGCAAAAGCAGTTCTAAGAGGGAAGTTTATAGCAATACAATCCTACCTTAAGAAACAGGAAACATCTCGAATAAACAACCTAACTTTGCACCTAAAGCAATTAGAGAAGGAAGAACAAAAAAACCCCAAATTTAGCAGAAGGAAAGAAATAATAAAGATCAGATCAGAAATAAATGAAAAAGAAATGAAGGAAACAATAGCAAAGATCAATAAAAGTAAAAGCTGGTTCTTTGAGAAGATAAATAAAATTGATAAACTATTAGCCAGACTCATCAAGAAAAAAAGGGAGAAGACTCAAATCAATAGAATTAGAAATGAAAAAGGAGATGTAACAACTGACACTGCAGAAATACAAAAGAATATTAGAGATTACTATAAGCAACTGTCTGCCAATAAAATGGACAACCTGGAAGAAATGGACAAATTCTTAGAAATGCACAAGCTGCCAAGACTGAACCAGGAAGAAATAGAAAATATGAACAGACCAATCACAAGCACTGAAATTGAAACTGTGATTAAAAATCCTCCAACAAACAAAAGCCCAGGACCAGATGGCTTCACAGGTGAATTCTATCAAACATTTAGAGAAGAGCTAACACCTATCCTTCTCAAACTCTTCCAAAAGATAGCAGAGGGAGGAACACTCCCAAACTCATTCTATGAGGCCACCATCACCCTGATACCAAAACCAGACAAAGACGTCACAAAGAAAGAAAACTACAGGCCAATATCACTGATGAACATAGATGCATAAATCCTCAACAAAATACTAGCAAACAGAATCCAACAGCACATTAAAAGGATCATAGACCATGATCAAGTGGGGTTTATTCCAGGAATGCAAGGATTCTTCAATATACGCAAATCAATCAACGTGATACACCATATCAACAAATTGAAGGAGAAAAACCATATGATCATCTCAATAGATGCAGAGAAAGCTTTTGACAAAATTCAACACCCATTTATGATAAAAACCCTGCAGAAAGTAGGCATAGAGGGAACTTTCCTCAACATAATAAAGGCCATATATGACAAACCCACAGCCAGCATTGTTCTCAATGGTGAAAAACTGAAACCATTTCCACTAAGATCAGGAACAAGACAAGGTTGCCCACTCTCACCAATCTTATTCAACATAGTTTTGGAAGTTCTAGCCACAGCCATCAGAGAAAAAAAAGAAATAAAAGGAATCCAAATAGGAAAAGAAGAAGTAAAGCTGTCACTGTTTGCAGATGACATGATACTATACATAGAGAATACTAAGGATGCTACCAGAAAACTACTAGAACTAATCAATGAACTTGGTAAAGTAGCAGGATACAAAATTAATGCACAGAAATCTCTGGCATTCTTATACACTAACGATGAAAAATCCGAGCGGGAAATTAAGAAAACACTCCCATTTACCATTGCAACAAAAAGAATAAAATATCTAGGAATAAACCTACCTAAGGAGACAAAAGACTTGTATGCAGAAAACTATACAACACTGATGAAAGAAATTAAAGATGATATCAATAGGTGGAGAAATATACCATGTTCTTGGATTGGAAGAATCAATAGTGTGAAAATGACTCTATTACCCAAAGCAATCTACAGATTCAATGAAATCCCTATGAAATTACCACTGGCCTTTTTTTACAGAACTAGAACAAAAAATTTCACAATTTGTATGGAAACACAAAAGACCCCGAATAGCCAAAGCAATCTTGAGAACGAAAAATGGAGCTGGAGGAATCAGGATCCCTGACTTCAGACTATACTACAAGGCCACAGTAATCAAGACAGTATGGTACTGGCACAAAAACAGAAATATAGATCAATGGAACAGGATAGAAAGCCCAGAGATAAACCCCCACACATATGGTCACCTTATCTTTGATAAAGGAGGGAAGGATATACAGTGGAGAAAAGACAGCCTCTTCAATAAGTGGTGCTGGGAAAACTGGACAGCTACCTGTAAAAGTATGAAGTTAGAACACTCCCTAACACCACACACAAAAATAAACGCAAAATGGGTTAAAGACCTAAATGTAAGGCCAGACACTATCAAACTCTTAGAGGAAAACATAGGCAGAACACTCTATGACATAAACCACAGCAAGATCCTTTTTGACCCATCTCCTAGAGAAATGGAAATAAAAACAAAAATAAACAAATGGGATCTAACGAAACTTAAAAGCTTTTGCACAGCAAAGGATACCATAAACAAGACCAAAAGACAACCCTCAGAATGGGAGAAAATAGTTGCAAATGAAGCAACTGACAAAGGATTAATCTCCAAAATTTATAAGCAACTCATGCAGCTCAATAACAAAAAAACAAACAACCCAATCCAAAAATGGGCAGAAGAACTAAATAGACATTTCTCCAAAGAAGATATACAGATTGCCAACAAACACATGAAAGGATGCTCAGCATCACTTACCATTAGAGAAATGCAAATCAAAACTACAATGAAATATCACCTCACACCGGTCAGATTGGCCATCATCAAAAACTCTAGAAACAATAAATGCTGGAGAGGGTGTGGAGAAAAGGGAACTCTCTTGCACTGCTGGTGGGAATGTAAATTGATACAGCCACTATGGAGAACAGTATGGAGGTTCCTAAAAAAACTACAAATAGAACTACCATATGACCCCGCAATCCCACTACTAGGCATATACCCTGAGAAAACCATAATTCAAAAAGAGTCACGTACCAAAATGTTTATTGCAGCTCTATTTACGATAGCCAGGACATGGAAGCAACCTAAGTGCCCATCAACAGATGAATGGGTAAAGAAGATGTGGCACATATATACAATGGAATATTACTCAGCCATAAAAAGAAATGAAACTGAGTTATTTGTAATGAGGTGGATAGACCTGGAGTCTGTCATACAGAGTGAAGTAAGTCAGAAGGAAAAAAACAAATACCGTATGCTAACACATATATATGGAATGTAAGAAAAAAAAATGTCATGAAGAGATTATTGGTAGGACTGGAATAAAACATAGACCTACTAGACCATGGAGTTGAGGATATGGGGAGGGGGAAGGGTAAGCTGTGATGATGTGAGAGAGTGGCAGGGACATATACACACTACCAAAAGTAAATTAGATAGCTAGTGGGAAGCTGCAGCATAGCACAGGGAGTTCACCTCTGTGCTTTGTGACCACCTAGAGGGGTGGGCTAGGGAGGGTGGGAGGGAGGGTGACGCAAGAGGGAAGAGATATGGGAACATATGTATATGTATAACTGATTCACTTTGTTGTAAAGGAGAAACTAACACACTATTGTAAAACAGTTATACTCAAATAAAGATGTTTAAAAAAAAAAAAAAGAAGAAAATACATAATGTAGGCCCCCAAATACCCAATAAACATGTAAAAGGAAAAAATAAAACAAAACAAAACAAAAAAAACTCAAAGAAGCAGTGATAAGGAAATTAAATACTCAATGGCAAGAAGGGTACAAATCTAAAAAGAAAAAAAAAAAAGAAAATGAAAATCATGCAAAATGAAGAAGTGTTATACTTCAAAAAAAAATCTAAACGTAGGTATTTGTCTGACGTTGGAAATGTAGCCAAAAGCGGGTACTGGGAATTCTGTTCAATATTAAGCAGATGATAATATTATTGAGGAAATTATTTTGGCCAAGAGATGCTCTCCAATCACTGGGAACTGTGTTATTAACAAAAATGTGTTCATGTCCTTTCTGGCTCTAGCATAATAGAATTAAAGAAAGCTCCCATTTCTTGGCTTTTTCTTCCTCAAATGGAGATCACCAACTCTCAGATTCCAATTTTTAAAACCACACAATTCACTGAAGTGACTCAACACCAAATCTCAAATATAAAAAACAATAATAGTGTCAAGAATGCATACGACAAGCCATACCAGTAAATTCGATGAATTGTAAAAATTTCCACCAAAGAATGAATTCCAGAAGTAGAAAAAAAGGAAACATTTCATCTACTTCAATCAATCATTAACATTCTTGGCAGGCTTGGTCTTTACTCAAGGAGCTGAGTAACAGCCATAAACACACAGTTCACCTCAAGACCTGAACTTCATAAGTGGATGACAGAGTTAAAAGCCAAGACTCCAGTGTTACCTAAATATATTACAAATATTACAAATTGCCACAATGAACAGTTCAGCCCAAAAAACACTGAACATGGCTACGAGGTTGCTCAGCAAGAAAGAAGATAAAACACCTGCTGGTCAATGCTCTTATGGGGTCAGGGAAACACTATTTTAAACACACAGAGGAAAATTATACACAGGGGGTTGCCACCCTGAAAAGGTCAAGGAAGCAGCAACCTATGGTGGGGGATGTAACTTGAGATAAGTACCCCCTATAGACACACCTTTGCCTTTGTCCTAATTGGTCACTCGAATGCCCCACTTCAGTGCAAACCCACTGGCAGAAATACAGTCCTTCAAAATCCCTGGCTAAAGGCTACAACACTGGGATACTGGGTGGGGAATGATGACAGGGTAACAGATTAAACCATTGCCACTATGATATAAGCTACTGTCACTATGATGTAAGCAAAGCTGAGGGAGGAGAGGGAAGAAATGGACCTGGCCAAATGTACTGTTGTGGAGAGCTGCATCAGGGCACTCGTAAACAATGAGAGAACCACCCCTTGGCATGGTTCCCAGCAAACAGAGTTGCCCCCAACCAATATACGAACAATGCTTCACATCCAAGAAGACGCCTATATAAACATTAGGATAATAAATGCCACTGAATAGTATTAGCAAAGACTCTGAGACCTCTAACTCTCCAAAACCTTCGAGGATATCCAGAACTTTACAACTAGATGCAGATAATGTCATTCTTATATTGAAACAAAATTTACTCCTAGATTTGGAAAATAAGGTGGTCATAGAAGTATGCCTGATACAGGGTGCCAGATGGAAATATTCATTGTCTCCAGTAAATTACTCATTCTGTGCTGTCCTCTCTCTTACCCTGAGCAAGCCCTAGGGTGGCTTTCTGCTCAGTTGTCTGGCACGTTCTTCTCCCCGACCCTCCTCTCCTTCCTCTGATCTCTGGCAGTGTGGTTTGTTAGGTGGCCTGCCTTGACTAGGTCCTCAAGTATTTGTTGACATAATTAATTAATTAAGACTTGGCTCTCTTTGACTGCATGTTTGTGTGATTGAATCCCACACACAGGTGGTAATGAATGGAGCTCTACTCCACATCATCATGTTTCCTGGCCATTGCCAAACCTGATTCACTCACACAAGAAAGTATCGGTACATCTCTTGTCTTCCTCAACCCAAGCTGCATCAAAAGGTGTCTTCAGAGCAGCCAACCAGGACCATCACCTGGTCTCCAGTTTGGCCAAGCCTGAGCTTGTCCTTTTGAGCTATGTGTTGGTTCCACTACATTGAACACAGATCGTAAATAACACATGAAACATGCTCTGGAACTGCTGGGGTTTGCTCTTCACTTCAGGCACGGTAGAGTCACAGACATGGATAAGTGGCCTCTGGCCATTCACACTCATGGAGCTCCTAATAGGCTTATCTTATATTTTACAATTTCCTTGGCCACAATTAATAACAGAGATCAGATACAGAATGCAAGAGAAATGCACCGGTAGCCTCAAAGAACTTTTGGAAAGAATCCTTTGATGAATAAGTTGGAAGCTATCCCCAGGTTGTACATGAAACCTCATTTACAACCAGAAGATTCATTTATGGTTTTATAAATAAGATTTTGCTACATATTCTTTTCTTGAAATGGTTGGAAAGATATGTCAATCATTCTCATAACCTAGTTTGAGGTGAAAATTATCCAGAGATATAAATGTGGTTTGAAGTCTTAACATTTCTATTTCCAATCTCACCAAAGAATCAGTAAATGATTGGCGGGGGTGGGGTGGGGGAGCAGGGTGGTGGTGGTGGGGGGTGCAACATAAGATTATCTCTTTTGTCTTAATGTTACCAGCTAGGTGCCAAATAATTCTAAGCACTTTACATGCATTATCGCATTTACTACTCTTGATAACCTTGTGCTATAGGGATTACCACTCCCATTTTATGGATGAGTAAACTAATTAACAGATGATCAGATGATTAATACCTGGTAAGGCCAAAATTTACAGCCTAGATTGTCATCAAGTATAACTCCAAAAAAAAAGTTAAAATTAAAACAGTTAAAAATAAAGGCATAGGGTAGTATCAAGGAAGGAGAAAGTGGCCCAAAGAGGAAAACCCCTTCCTTTATTGTCTTCTCCTTTAGATTCTGTCCCCAATACACTGAACAAAAAACACATCAAAAATTTTTACATATGACAGTCGTGGCCTAAGTATCATCCTAAAGAGCTGAACTACAAAAATAATCGCGTGATGTCAATTTTTGCTGACAAACTGATACCAATTTTACTTGTTTAAATGACAATATTCAGAGGTAGCAAGAACAAGAAAATGGGCTTCTTGGATCCTGCTGATATGAGTGTGACTGCATATCAAAAGACATAAAATTTTATTGAGACACTAAGCCAGCAATTCTACTTCAAGACATTGCCTTAATTAAACAATTAGGCATATACAACGAAATCTGGCTCCCATGATCGGTCTCCACAGCACTATGTACATGAGTGGGAGGACCAGCTGAAATGGCCAACAGTGAATTGAAGCAGATTCACAGCAGAGCTTTCTTTGCAACCGCTAAATAGATCACAAGCAGATTTTGTTAACATCAAAAGGTATTACTAATTTCCATTGGGTGAAAAAACCAGGTTATAAAATATCACGTTTCCATTAACTATGTGCCTGTGGATGTGCGTATTCATTTTTTTTTTAAACCTCAAAATATACATGGACAAACAAAACAAATGCTGTAACTTGCTGATTCTGACCAAAAAAGTTTCACAATTTAACATCCTTTTGAGAATACGTTTATGTCTTGCTAATGTCACCCCTAAATTTGGTATTTTATCATTTAAATCACCCCAACTGTATCCATGGTAGGTTAAGTCCCTCTTCGGAGCCCTACATAAGCTGAGGGGGCCAAGGGAGAAAAGCAGAGCTGTGTGGGTGGGTTCCTGAAGTGTTCCAGAAAGCAATCCTGCTGATTTGGACGTCTATACCTCCAGGAACCCAGCACGGAGAACGAGGCACCTCGCCTTGTAATACTCCGGGAGCCCCATTACTAAAGATGCTACCACTCACACCCTTATAGAGCATGTGCATTGTGAGGTCTTATGGAAAGTATATAAAATTACAACCATCACATTTGGTAGCAGAGCTCTATTGCTTCTGCAAAGTGTAATAATGTCTTCTTAATTCCCTAGGCTGGCAAGGCTCACGCAGCATCATTTATTTAAGGATATCTACATTTTCAAACACTGCTGGGTGAAAACCAGCTCCATCAATCACTGTGACAGGCTCCTTTCCTCTTGAGTTTATCTTCCTGTACATTTTGCGCCAGATTTAGTTTGCAAACTTCCAAACAGTGGAAACGTGAGTCTTGTTTAATCTTCACAAATATAAAATGATGTTGTTAGACTATCATTTGCCATTTGAACCTTCATTCATTAATGAAATGTTGGTTAAATAACAGCCTATTCACCTTTTAACTGCAATACTCCCTTGCATCTGTTGAACCCTTAATGGATGACCCATTTAAAAACACGGGGGAGACTTTATTCGTATTGCAATTTATGTGAAATGTGTCACTATAGAGGACCCTTTCCCCTAATGCGGACAAGTTTGTTTATTTTAATTTCCATTAGTGTCTGGGAAGACAAAAATGATGAATGATGATTCTTGAGCTACAGATTTCACAAGTCAGAGGGTTACAGTGGATGTGTTTTGCTTATCTCAAGTTATTTTATCAGAAGCACAAACCATCCCCATTACAGTGAAGACCACCACATCTCAGCTTATGTACTGGAACTAATTTCCAAGGTTACCTCAAGTGTATGAAGAGAAAGAGCAAATAACGGCACCACAGGTGGATAAAACGAACAAAGAATATGCTAGGAAAGTGGCAGGAGGAAGAATCGTTGGCAGGACCGTGGACTCTGCAAAATTACACTTTTTCCCAGTGTTCTTTTCTCTCCACACCATGTGATCTGGTCCAACTGAAGGGAAGAGAATGAGAAAGTGCAGAGTGGCTGAAAGAACATCAGGGGAACAGAGAGCAAGAGATGAGTTTTCCTTCCCTATCCTTGGCATGAGGGAAAACCTGTTTTTGTGTAAAGGCATAATTTTTTAGTGTGGCAAAATATACAAAATATAAATTGTATCATTTTAACCATTTCTAACTGTTCAATTCAGTGGCATTCAGTACATTCGCATCCTTGTTCCAGAACATTTTCATCATCCCAAATGGAAACTCTGTAGCCACTAACCAATAACTTCCCATCCCTCTCTTCCCTCAGCCCCTGGTAACCTCTATTCTACTTTCTGTCTCTTTGAATTTGCTTTTCCAGGTACCTCACATACGAAGAATCATACAATATTTGTCCTTTTGTGTCTGACATTTCATTTAGCATAATATTTTCAAGGTTCGTCTATGTTTCGCACATATCAGAATTTCATTCCTATTTAAGGCTGAATATTCCATTGTATATACATGCCACACTTTGTTTATCCATTCATCTGTTGATGGACATTTGGATTGTTTCCACCTTTTGGTTATTGTGAATAATGCTGCTGTGAACATTGGTGTACGAGTATCTGTTGGAGTCCCTGCCTTTGATTCTTTGGGGAGGATATACCTGGGAGTGAAACTGATCATAAAGCAATTCTATGTTTAACTTTTTGAGGGACCACCAAACTGTTTTCTACAGTAGCTATTGAAGGTACACCTTTAAAATGTGTACTTCCAGATGGAGAGACGACCCAAAATTGACCAGTTATCCAGCAAATGTGAGCAGCTCTGACAGTGACTCTGGATAGTTCAGGTTGACATATGGATTTGAGTCTCTCTGAGACTGCCTGGCTCCAGCAAATCCTGGTCAGTGGGCCAATCTGCCTGCAGGCTGACCTCCACCTGCCCACATCCAGCCCCAGGACCACACTCTGGGTTCTCAGGTGTCCAGAATTCCCTGTGAAACCAGCTTTGAATCTACTTCCAGGACCTTCCTAGATACCTTCCATAGCTCTTCCCTCCAAGGGCAGCCCAACCCCTAGTGTGTATACCTCAAGGCCCCAGGAGTGGCTCTGGCCTGCCTTTTTTTTTCTTTTTTTATTGGAGTATAATTGCTTTACAATGTTGCATTACTTTCTGCTTTACAATGAAGTGAATCAGCTATATGTACACATATATACCCTCACTCTTGTACCTGGCCTGCCTTTTTATGGAGCTGTGGATGTAGCTTGGGTGCAGGGACTGGGAGGCCCTTGCCCTGTGAAAAAGAGCTGGGCTTGGGAAAAGAGGTGTTGAGGCTGAGCGGTGAGGGCAAGTTCTCCCCAGATACCATACTCCAACAAGGAACTCTAAGGATCCTGAGAATTCTAAATTTAAACCAGACCTCCAGATTTTGAAGGTATCTTTGTCAAGGTAGGTGGACAGAATACAGTTCATTCAACAGCTTGTTAGGGTAATTTATAATTCTGAAATGGTTAGATGGAATATGCAGGCCTCCATGTGTATACTTGCACTGGAATCCACAAGAATGAAAATGGACCTATTTATCCTCAAAACAAAATTTTTTTAAAAAAGATATTATCATCACCCATTTTATGTCTGAGTAAATTAAGGCAAAAACAGGTTTTCTTTTCTACACAACTGAGAAGTGGCCTGGCTGTGATTAAATTAGAGTCATCTGGCCCCAGACCGCACGCTCTTAAATGACCCCAGTGAATGAACCACAGGGGCTATATTTCGGAGTTAGGACAGAGCCCTAAGTCAGGAACACCAAAATCAAATACAACAGGGATCAGGGACTATAAAAGGGCAGAGTTAAAACTATGGAAATTAGCATTTAAGGCAAGAAGTAGAAATACAATAAGAAAAGGAGATGAACAGGCCTATAATAAAATGGAATAAGAGGTGAAAATATTTCCTTTTCCTGTGAAATACTTTTCAACCCAATTAAAAACATAAAAATGAAAGAAAAGGTTGCTTTCTCCTGAATCTTTCTGGCTTTTTCCACCCTGACCCTTGCTGTCTCCACATTTCTGAATGTGCCAAACAACATAAATCACTGTGCAAACCAAATCATTAGGGTTGCCAGGTGTTCAATTTCGAACCAGACAGTCTGGTATTTGAGTTTTCTACCGAGGAAACAAATAGAGAAAATATCAGTGATTTTTAATTAAGTTTTGTTATTATCATGTAAAGATGAGCTTGCAGGAGAACATTCTCGCTAGCTCTACAGGCTGCGCTTTACTCTGAGCCTGCTTTCCACTTAGATATCAGCCTATCTAGGCAGGCTGTTTCCAAACTGAGTGCTAAAGCAAGCTGATGAGCTTGGCTCTGAACTCATGTTGGCACCTTCCACATACTGGCTGGGCTCCATGCAACTGTGCTAGATCATTTTCTTTTACTGATACCACCAAAGCTCCTGCAGCAATTGGCAGAGTTCCCTGGGTATATTTAAAAACTAATAATAAAATAAATACATAAATAAATACTCAGAAGGACATTGAAAATGGAGGCAAATGAGCCATGGATTAAGAGAATCCTGAGTTGAGTATGTCCGTAAGTCTAATCATGCCCGTTGAAGAGGAGACAACAGCAAAAATTGTTATTCCATCATTTACAAACAAACACAATTATCCTTAAGTAAAATTCTGTTTAGGACCCAAATAAAGATTGCTCCAGTAACATAATGTTAGATTGGTGTGGGAATCTATGATAAGAGGATAGTTAGAAATCCTTACATTTTGAGGAAATCAAAATTTCCTTATTCTGGGACTTCCCTGGTGGTGCAGTGGTTAATAATCCACCTGCCAATTCAGGGCACATGGGTTCAATCCCTGGTCTGGGAAGATCCCACATGCCATGGAGCAACTAAACCCATGTGCAACAACTACTGAGCCTGCACTCTAGAGCCCACGAGACACAATGACTGAGCCCGCCTGCCACAACTACTGAAGCCCGCACGCCTAGAGCCCATGCTCCACAACAAGAGAAGCCACCGCAATGAGAAGCCTGCACACCGCAACGAAGAGTAGCCCCCCTCTTGCCACAACTAGAGAAAGCCCACGTGCAGCAACGAAGACCCAACGCAGCCAAAATTAATTAATTAAAAATTCAAAAATTTTTTTCCTTATTCTTCTACCCCTTTTTCTTCCTATTTTCTCCTCTTCTTCCTACTTGTTAAGATTCACAGTATTAAACCCTCTCAGTTTTCTCATTTGAATGTGGGTATACAATAGTAGCCTCAAAGAAAAATTTTAAGGATTAAGTGATGAATAATAATAATAACTCTTATTAATAATTGTAACTATTGATAATATACTAATAACTATTAACATATTATTAGTTGTAATTATTAATAGTTATTAATATATTGTTAATAATAGTTATTATTATTATTAAAATATCTAGAATAGGGTGGATTTCAACAAGTCTCTTTGGTATTAAACATAGTTCTTCTAAACAGTTCTGTGACAAGATAGGTGGGAGATATAAATTTAATTAAAATTTATCTGTAATAAAAGTCCCCACCACTAAGGGCCTACAAGGTGCCAGGCACAGTGTAAGGCAGTTTACGTGCTTCTTTAATCTTTGTGACAATTCTAGGGTGTGCCAATAGTAATGAATTACACTTATCGAACATTCATATGTTAAATCAGCCCATCCTCACAATAGCCCTTTGAAGGTGGTAGTACAATGATCCCCACTTGATCCCACTTGAAAACTGTGAGAAGTGATCACCCATGTGCTCCTCCAGGGGATGAACAAGGAGGGCGACTAGCCTGTCCTGCACTGATTTTATGTAATGAAAAAGGGAAGCCTTCGCTGGGCAGACACACCCATGAGCCAACAGTGGTGGCTGGATCACAACCTAACCTTTCACCTGGGGTGCACTGTGAATGATGGCCCTGAGTAAGCCTTCGCCAATTTCCCAGAGATGGAAATATCCATTGAGAACTCAATATAAGTTGTAATTGAAAATAGAAGATGAATGAACTTATATTTCCAATTACAGTGGTTCAGAGGATTTCTTGGGATTCCAGCTCAAAGCTCTTCCTTCTAGAGCTACCTTCTTAACACTCTGTGCCACCTTCAGCAAATGACAGTATCCTAAGCCCTGAAGATACATAAGGGCACAAAAGCCAGACCTGGGCATGTAGTCAGTACACATCCTCCAGGGACCTCATAAAAGTGACCAATTAATTGCTGCTTTCTTGTCCTTACGGAGAACCAAGCTGTCTTATCTTTTTGAGAAGATATCATCAGTGTCTGCAGGAATGCTCTGAAACTGTGCTGTGGATGTCTGATTTAAAGATCAAGTGTGAATGAGACTATCACATGAATACAAAACATATTCATAAAGTGTATAGAATATTCTGCTTCAAATATCCTCTCTAAAGTAA
This sequence comes from Kogia breviceps, assembly GCF_026419965.1. Taxonomy (NCBI): domain Eukaryota; kingdom Metazoa; phylum Chordata; class Mammalia; order Artiodactyla; family Physeteridae; genus Kogia; species Kogia breviceps. The sequence continues at coordinate 34,614,134 of NC_081323.1, forward strand.
AATTCCATAAAATAAGTCCCATTCAACTTTAATGATACAAGATAATAGTCTACCACCAATAAAAATGTCAAAAAATATTGGAAACAATGAAAAGAAAGCCTGGAAATGGAGCTTTTTTTCTGCTGTTAGATCCTGAATACTTCAGATTGTGAATTGATATTTAGTGTGCCGTTGCCTACCTTAGTAGGAACCCTGCAATTATAGGTTGATTAGCTAAAATATTTGTCATGTTTTTGTAACACAGAGATAAAACCAGTGTTGTATATAGCACCACATATTAATAATGGTCTCATAATTACTATGGCTGTCCGTATTCAAGATAACTCTTCAGTGATAAACACCACAAAAATACTATTGGAATAATTTAGGATGGATCATATAATGCAATAGTTATTCCTGATACCTTTGCTTGGTTTCATATAAAGTAGCAGATTTGTGGACCTTTATATTTTTTTCTTTAATTAATACTTTTTTTAAAAGTATAGTTGCTATACAATTATATAAGTTACAGGTGTACAATACGGTGATTCACAATTTTTAAAGGTCATACTCCATTTATAGTTATTATAAAATCTTGGCTATACTAGACTTTATTTTTTAGAGGAGTTTTTGGGTCACAGAAAAATTGAGCAGAAAGTAAACAGAGTTCTCATACTCTCTCTTCCCACTGCATTCCCTGGCCTAGTTTCTCTTATTATTAACATCTTGTATTAGTGTAGTACATTTGTTACAATTAAAGAACCAACGTTGACATGTTACTATTAAACTAAAGTCCATAGTTTACATTAGGGTCCACTCTTTGTGTTGCACAGTTTTACGAATTTTGCCAAATGCATATATCCACCTGGACAGTATCATACACGATAATGTGCTGCCCTAAAAATGTCCTGTACCCCACCTACCTAACCTCTCCCCTGCCTAATCCCTGGCAACTCCTGATTTTTATTATTCTCTCTGTAATTTTTCCTTTTCTAGAATGTCAGACAGTTGAAATCATGCAGTATATAGCATTTTCAGAGTGGACTGTTTCACTCGGCAATAGGCAACTAAGGTTCCTCCACGTCGTCTCTTGAATTGGTAGCTCATTTCTTTTATTGCTGAATAAGCTTCCATTGCATGGATATACCACAGTTTGCTTATCTACTCACCTATTGAAAGACATTGCCTCCGATTGTTAATTATGAATAAAGCTGCAATAAACATTTGTGTGTAGGTTTTGTATGGACGTGAGTTTTCAACTAATTTATGTAAATACTTAGGGATGTGACTGCAGGATTGCATGGTAATATGATGTTTAGCTTTGTAAAAGAAGCTGCAAACTGTCTTCCGAAGTGGCTGTGCAGTTTTGCGTTGCCCGCAGCAATGAATGAGAGTTGCTGTTGCTCCACATCCTTGTCAGCAACTGGTGTTGTCAGTGTTTTGGATTGTAGCCATTTTCATAGGTATGTAATGGTATCCCACTGTTTTTTGTTTTTTGGTTTTTTTTTTTTTGTGGTACGCGGGCCTCTCACTGTTGTGGCCTCTCCCGTTGCGGAGCACAGGCTCCAGACGCGCAGGCTCAGCGGCCATGGCTCACGGGCCCAGCCGCTCCGCGGCATGTGGGATCTTCCCAGACCGGGGCACGAACCCGTGTCCCCTGCATCGGCAGGCGGATTCTCAACCACTGCGCCACCAGGGAAGCCCTCTCCCACTGTTGTTTTAATTTGTGACTCCCTAATGACATATGATGCTCAAGCATCTTTTCATATGCTTGTTTGCCATCTGCATATCTTCTTTGGTGAAGTATCCGTTCAGATCTTTGCCCAATTTTTAATTGGGTTGTTTGTTTTCTCACTGTTGAGTTGTCAGAGTTCTTTCCATATTTTGGATAGCAGTGGATTTGTTCTAGATGCTTATCCTCTAATGGAGCTATTAAGTGGGGAATGTGAGAAACTGTCAGACGACATATATATGTGTCCAGTACTGTGCTGGTGAGTCTCACTATGGAGATAGCAGAGCCTCAAAGTTAATAGAGCCTAGAAAAAGCCAAATGTACAGGCTTATTTGATTTAAGAGGGGAAGTAGCAATATAATGATATTTTATCCCTAGACATTTAGCTAGACTACAATTCTAAACCTTCTTTGCAGTGAGATTGCGACAATGTGACTGAATTCTGGACAAAATTCAGTCCAGGGATGGGCCACCTAGATCTGGCCTCTAAAATTCTCCTCAAAAATCTTGTATTCAACCTCACCCTCTTTCTCCACAGAGTTAAAAGTAAAGGATTCCAAGATGGAGCTACATGGTGGAAGGAACCTGGACAAGCTGACTCCCCCCCAGAAGGAGGGCTGCCCCAGAAGAGCCTCCCAACCTACACAGTGCTGTGAAGTGAACAAGAAAGAAACTTTTTCTTCTGTGAAAAACTGAGATTTTGGAATTGTTTGTTATAGCAGCTAGCAATAATTACCTTGACTAATACAGAGATCAAGTGTGTGGGAAATGAGGCAATGCCAGGCTTTCCAAACTAGGTGACTCAACTACAGGGATACAGGATAAAAATGGTGAAATTTCTTTTGACTTTGGTTTTATTTAACACATGGGATTCTGAAAAGAAATATGATCATAATATGGAATGATTTTGAAATTTTATATGAATTTTTCAAATGAATCTTAAAGAAATTTCAAAGTTGTAGTCACTGGGACCTGACTTCCACACTCTCTTCTCTTTTAGAGCTCAAACTACTTATCTATACTCCTTTGCCCTATGTCTCCGGATGAAATTTTGGTAAGTCCTTCCTTAAGATGAGCTTTCAGGTGAGGACTTGGGGCATTGAGAGAACACTGTAGTGAATTTCTCCTAGATTCTATAAGATGTAAATATCCATATGTGATTCTAGAGCAGGGGTCAGCAAACTACAGCTTGCAGGTCAAATCTAGCTTGCCATCTGTTTCTGTACAGCCTATGAGCCATTCCTAAATGTTTTTTATCAATGAATATTTGCAATCAGTTTGATGATTAAGAAAACACTAACTTTGAACTACATATTAAGTAAAATGTTACTTGTCCCCAAATAATCCCATCCTTCTCATTAGAGAATGAACTTTATTCTTATTTTGTAATTAACATTAAAAAATTATATTCAATTATTATATTTTGAATTTCATCAATGAAAATTTTGTGAAAATGTGTCTTCTCTCTTGCTATATAAATACCAATATAATGTCTTCAAGTTTGTATCTTGGCCCACAAAGCCTAAAATATATATTCTCTGAACGTTTACAGAAAGTGTCTGCTGATCCTGTTCAAGAACATTCAAATACCTAGGACGTTCAAATCAATTTTTTTTCTTCCTCTCTCTCTCTCATTTATTTCATTTAAATAAATTTCCTTCATCTAAGTGTATCTTTACATTTTCGAAGACACAGTTAATATGATCTGGGGTACTAAGGAATGAAAAGAGTTTTTAAAAAGCCTATCCTCAGACATTAAAAAAGGAAAGCTGTCTGCTGACCAAGAAGGAGAACCTGGAAAGAGGGACAGTAAATGGTACCATCTGAACTTTCCAGGCTTTGGTAACTAGGGAAGTCCTCATTTATTTTTGTTTAACATCTCTTTGTTTCTCATGGTGGTCAGCAGGGTGTATGTAGTGAGAAAGGGCTTTGAAGTAAGACAAACCTGTCCCCTTGCCAGCTTTTTGATTCTGGAAAATTCCTTAACTTCTTTGCGTTTCAAAGTTTGCAATTTGCTTTTTTTGTTGTTGTTCTGGCTTTTTATTTGGTAAAAGGACTTGTTTCAATGACTAAATGATATAAGGTTCTTATCACACATACTAGAAATTCAAAACTTTGTGTAGTTGTAATGCCTTACATCCTAACAGACATTAAATGTTGCCTTCCTTCCATCCATGAAAGTACGTGCACATGGGTATGTGTGTGTGCCTGTCTGGTGTTCAGAGGTAGAAAGGAGAACTGGAAATATAGTCCCATGGTGACTCCTGACTTATAGGAGAGCAAACACAGTGAAGGATGGACTGTAGCAGCTCAGAAAAGGAAAGGAAAGATAGTCTGAAGCCCAGAACGCTTGCAGTAACGAAGAAAGGACTCTGAAAGGTAATCCAGACTGAGAAATGGCACTCCCCAGCCCTCCTTCCCTCCATTCTTTCCTTCTATCCACTCCTATTGCTACAGGAGTCAATTACTAGTGAAGCTTGTGGGCCTCATGACAACTGGAATGGGGGGGGGGGGTAATTCCACAAACATTTATTTGTAAATAAAGTGCATTCTCATTCTGACAAAAGTTAGTTGGTTCAAGAAGGCAGTATCAGATTTCCAATTTTCAGGGCTATTAATAACATGTGATTTTATTTTCATGACTGCTATAATACTCTATATATCCACAGGAAGTATTCAAGTAGAAAGATTTTTTTTTTTTAAGACCCAGGAAGTGAACTGTCCTTGTTCTCCAGGAACAAGAGTCTATGACCTTCCTTTAATCCTTGGGAATGTAAAGAAAATACTTCATCTCTGAGGTTTCTACAGAAAGATCCACACCTTGGACGAGGCAGAGAATTCAATGTACTTCGAGCGGAAAAATGAAAAGGCTGATTCAAAGTTTGTTTCTGCCAAGAAGAATATGATTCCAAGGAGCTTCCATTTTCCAAACCTTATGCTTAGAGCCCTTTGTGTCTAGTTTCTGATCTTGGCTCCCTTCAACCCAATATTGGCCTATTAAAGGACACCTAAAAGGAAAGCTATATGCTCAAATAACCATCTTGCTGCTAATGCACACGGTTTCCTACAAGTATTTTATTTTACTTCCTGCCATAACTCCTAATAAGAATTTTATCAATAGTGCAGAACTAGTTCAATGAGGGCTGACCTGTTTTCATGCACGTCAGTTTCTGGAGCTTTGTTTCAAAAACTTGAGGCTACATAGCAAAAAACAATTGTGTCATGTCCCTTAAAGGGCAGTCTTAACCCACCCTACTTTCTTCCAAGTATTGAGGGTTAAATTTGCCATAAAATACAATGACTTTCACAATTAGAGTGTATGGAATGTAAACCAGCAAAGAGATCACAGTTAACATGCTTTTAATCATTGGGGAAAGTGTCTAATATGTGCTCTACTAAAAACAAACAAACAAAAAAGTTAGAAAATAAAAACTAGAGAAAGACAATTAACAACTAGACTCTGGGATACCAAAAAGTCTTAGTGCAGTATTAAGTAACAATGACCTCAAAAGTATAAGGTACAAACTTGTAAAAATATCATTTGAAAGTTCAATTTGATAAATTTTCTTTACATTTATATATTTTTGTGACTCCTGAATAATGAACTCATAATTTAAATTTTTGGCTTCAGTTCCTCTGAAGAAGCCAAATGTTGAGTAAAACAAATAAAAGAAAGAAAAAGACAAAAATTGATATTAAAATTCAAAAAGTAAATTAATATAAAAGAAGTTTGCATAATTACACATTCATATAATATATAAAGTTTGTACTATTTATATTTCTGAAATTATTAAAGTTTAAAATTGCACAAAGATTTGTGGGTCGTCCTTATTCAAAAAGGATTCAAGAAGCATCTCAACATGCCATATGGTACTATATACTGGGACTTTAAAATGAATAGGAATTGGTTTTTCTCTTAAACTGAAAAAGAATTACACAAAATTATTACAATAGAGCACAATGAATATTGGATTTGTATAAAGTAGAATCTCATCAGAGAAGTTTTGGGGCTATGTACACTTTAAATACTTTATCAAAAATATGAAATTATGCCTTATGTTAGAATTAGGCTTGTGGGTTGGTAAATTTGCAATGGATTATATAACAGGTATTGATAAAGCTTAGATTTACATCAAATGATCCTACAGGAGCAATATGGAATGTATGCTTAATTTTTACACACATACTTACTCTCATAATTGTTTAATTGGAGGATTGCCTGTTTAGAGTTTAATTATTATTTTAGACAGATAGCAAGAAAGAAGCATGCAAACCACAGGCTGACTACAAGGCCACTGCCATGATTTTAAGGGCATCCTTTTAACCTGCTATTAAATTTGAGCCCTGGTGATAATTTATTCTGACTTCAAGTTAGTAAAAGCATCTCCAACATATAGTGCACACGACGTATGTTTTTAATCACTGTGTATAATAGAATTCACATGGGGAAAATGTTGGCAAATATTTTATAAACTATTAAAAAATCTTGATATTTGGATAAATGCTAGTGTGCTGCAATTTCCTTCTCAGCCTTATAAAAAAAGCAAGGCTTTAAAGGCAATATTAATTTCCTGAGAATTCTTTCATTGCTCTGCATTTGAAATGGAGTGGGAAATGCCACTTGTGATAACATTTTAATTTTAAACTTGGTAAGAGTTATGCCATTATAAAAGTAACTATTGGGCTTCCCTGGTGGCTCAGTGGTTGAGAATCCTCCTGCTGGTGCAGGGGACACGGGTTCGTGCCCCGGTCCAGGAAGATCCCATATGCCGCGGAGCGGCTGGGCCCGTGAGCCATGGCCGCTGAGCCTGCGCGTCCGGAGCCTGTGCTCCGCAACGGGAGAGGCCACAACAGTGAGGGGCCCGCGTACCACAAAAAAAAAAAAAAAAAAAAGTAACTATTGTAAACTTTCTTTAAAAGATGCCCCACATCAGACAACCAGAAGGAAAACAAAGACTAGATGATGGTTTTAATGTCAAGCACCAGTAAAAAGTAGTTGAGGGACTTCCCTGGTGGCTCAGTGGTTGAGAATCCGCCTGCCAATGCAGGGGACACGGGTTCTAGCTCTGCTCTGGGAAGATCCCACAAGCCGCAGAGCAACTAAGCCCGTGAGCCACAACTACTGAGCCTGCGCTCTAGAGCCCGCGAGCAACAGCTACTGAAGCCCACGAGCCACAACTACTGAAGCCCGCATGCCTAGAGCCCGTGCTCCGCAACAAGAGATGCCACTGCAATGAGAAGCCCGCGCACCACAACGAAGACTAGCCCTGCTCGTCACAACTAGAGAAAGCCCGCACACAGCAACAAAGACCCAACGCAGCCAAAAGTAAATAAATAAAATAAAAAGAAATTTTTTTAAAAATAGTAGATGTTCATAAGAAAACTATGACATTCAGATTGTGCCTGCATAAAATCAAAACAATTGGTCAATTTTCACATAGTCAAACTGCACACTGAATGCTGTGTGGCTTAAAAGGACAGGGCTGTAGTCTGAGTTTCCACCTGTGCTCAGCTTCTGAGCTAGAGTCAGGAGGAAAGTGATAGTTCATGTCACCTGTAGGTCCTATCGTCCCTCTTCTCAGTAACTGGTTCTTCACTTAGATCACTCACATCCACCTCTAGGAAAAAATACAAACTCTTGATACTTAGCTTGGGGTTGTAAGTTGCTCCCCCAGCCGAAAGGAGATTGGCAAGAGGGAGCTCTATTAGGGAGGGTTCTGGGGATCTACATCTGTAGAAGGGAAGGGGTAGAAGCAAGACCTGGTAGAGACAGCTGCAGTGCAGCCTCAGGGGATGTCTCGGGAGCTCTGAAGATGGGTTGACCTCTCAGAGCTGTCCTGAGTTGAGGTGAAAAGGTCAGGTCTTCACGTCCCTACTTCAATCAGTCATTAGATATGAGCCACCCCAGGAAGGTGCCATCACTCTGGGCAAGGCGGGCTCTCTTCGGCTGAGGCACTTCCAGAAGGGGGCTGACAGCTGCAGACTGCCAGCTCCCGTGCAGCAGCAGCGGAACTCATCCTTTATTCCTAAAGGGGATGCTCATCATAGCATCCACCACGTGGATGAAGCAGGACCTATCGGCCCCAAACTGCCCTTTTCATCTTATCTCCAATCATTCCTCTCTACGAATTTTCCTCTCTAACCAGCCTGTTGTGCTCTCTCCCTGAACATTGCATAAATGGGGACAGTGGACACTGTGGACAGAAGACCGACTTTGGAGCTAGACTGACCTGGGATGAAATTCCTGCTCTGACTCCCTTTGGCTCAGTAAGAGCACTGATCCGCATTGTTGGATCAGAACAATTCAGCTGAAATCTCCCCAGCTCAGTTTCCTAATCTGTGAAATAAGATAGCAATACCGACACCGCTGGATTACTGGAAATATTAAGATAGTATCTATAAAGTTCGTAAAAGTTAGGTCTCTTTTGCTTGCAAGTGACAGAAAACTCGTCGGAACTGTCTTAAACCTAAAGGAATCACATGAGTAAATGGTCCGAGAGTCAAGTCTATCGGGATACAGATGGATTCGGAGCTCAAACTATGTCACGAGGCCTCCATTTCTCTCTGTCCCTCAGTTCCTGCCTCCCACCAGGTGTGCCGACTGCTGTCATAGTCCACGTGCTAGCAAGGTGGTCAGGGAGACTGGATGACTACTCTCAATTTCTTCACTCCATCCTCTAAAGGAATAATACATCTGTGCCCTTGCCTTGGTTTTGTGGTGTTTGGAGTGTACTTTCTCCTCCCTTGACTTTAGGCTTAGCAATGCAACTTGTTCTGGCTAATGACATACCGCTGGACATTATACCACCAAAGGCTGAAAAAGTGCCCGCAAGGCTAGGCTTCCCTTCTGAGCATCTACCCTTCACCAGACTGTCATTCAGTAGCTGCTAGTCCAAGGATAATGAGAGCCAGTACAAGCGGATTTGAACCTAACCTGTAACCTAGAGTGCAGAGTCCAGTCTTATATAGTCCAGCCAAGTCACAGCCAACCCACTGGCCCATGATTAAGAAGTAAAGGCCTGTTGGTTTAATCTACGGGGCTTGGCTATGATTTGTTATGCAGTATTATTGTAGCCATGATATACAGACAGAGATGCCAGCACCTCCAAGCCTCCATATACTCTAGGTTTAGAATCTGGCAAGGAATAGAGCACCAACTCCTCCATTTCTCAAAACTAGGACTGTGGACTGAATCTCAAGGCCTCTTCTGGACCTGAGTTAAGTCATGTGCCTACTTCTGACCCAAACACAGTTGCAGGAAGGATGCTACGCTCCCCTTGGCTAGGCTCAGGGGACATATTCCCAGTATGAAAAGGGGCTCCACTCCAAGAGTAGGGTGAATGGACATCGAGAAGCCGAAAAAGCAACTCCTGGGGCTTCCCTGGTGGCACAGTGGTTGAGAGTCCGCCTGCCGATGCAGGGGACACAGGTTCGTGTCCCGGTCCAGGAAGATCCCACATGCCGCAGAGCGGCTGGGCCCGTGAGCCATGGCCACTGAGCCTGTGCTTCCGGAGCCTGGGCTCCGCAACGGGAGACGCCACAACAGTATGAGGCCCGCATACTGGGGAGGGAAAAAAAAAAAAAAAAAAGAAGCAACTCCTGCCCCCTCAATATCATCATACTTTTTTCCTCTTTTGTCTTTTCTCCAATGCTTCTCCCTCTCTGGAGTACTGGGTATGTGCTCCTCCCAGGCCCAAGTATATGGCAGGCATGGAAGCCACGTCTGCTGGGACTCACAGGCAAAAGCCTTGCCAGAGGTCATGGCCAAGGTGCAGAGGAAACCCACCCAGGAGCTTCATTCAAACTGCAATTGTGCTGCTGAGGCTGGGGTGGCTGAGCTCCCACGGTGGCTGTGGAAGGGAACAATGACTGGCCGCCGGCAGCTGTGCAGACAACTGGAGGCAATGGGGCTGGGGGAGTGGAGGCAAGGCAGGTGGTGGCTTTTATCTTCTCCACGCCTGGCAGGGCCCATTACCAACTGCTTCAATATGACAGAGCTAACTCTGCTTTCCTATTCAGAAGGGAAAAGAAAAATCAATGGGGTAAAGAGACTTCAGCACTGGCTGCATGAAATTAAAAAGGTTGGGTCCTCTCTACCAGCTCCCAATGCTGTTAGAACTGGCCGTTCTGTGGCTTCCCAAGCATCCTATTATTTTCAGCTTGGCCCCCAAAATTCTATCAGAGGTGTTTTATTTGTTCTCGGTAGTTTGCTTGAATGAGCTGTTTACCGTAGCTCGGGGCTTGGATGTTCATTTACTCACAGACACACTTTAAATTAAAACAAACAGCCGAGGTGTAGACCACTGTTCTTCAGTTCAGAGAAAAGGAGAAGTCTGGCTGATTCAACAAAAGACTTCAGTGGTCTTACCTTCTTTTTCTTCTTCTTCTTCTTCTTCTTCTTATTCTTATTCTTATTATTATTATTAGTGTCAAACTTTCACTGTTCAAGACAGTTTGCCATAGTGGATGTTTTCCTTTCTAGTTCCCACCTTCCAATTAAAAATTAATGACAAAATATTTTGAAATTTAATCATGTTCTTGTGGATCTGTGGGGTTCACTTGGGTAGCAAGTAAGAAAAATCCAACTCAGAGTGACTTAAATAATAAAAGGAATTTACTAGTCACATAACTGAAATATACAGAGGTAGGATGGGTAGGATTGCCAAAAGACCCTATTTCTCCATCTCTTCTCTCTGCCTTATACTTTATCTGCTTTAAGATATTGTTGGTGTCCTTTGGGTCATAATATGACAGCCACCAGCATGTAGCTCTATGTTTCTTCCTTCATAACCAGAGGTAGAGACCACAGCCTGGCAAGGCCCATGGAAAGCCCTGAGGTTCCCTTGTTAAGAACACATGCCCCAGACTGAGCCCAACACCATGTCCAAGGGGATGGGAAGTGATGATAACACACTCAAACACATCAGGCCTTCCCCCGCCACCGAGGATGGTCAATACAACACAGACTGCATGGCTGACGACGGTGAGAGGTGGACTTCCAAGGAGAATTCCATGCGATGTTAACACAAAGAAAGTTTCTTCTATGAAGGACTAAGTCTCAAGTACTGACTTAATGAATAAAAATGTCTGCACCCTCCCTAAAAATTACAGCCACACCTTTCCTGAGTGCTTTGATAAGACCATGGCCAAGGAAAATGGCAAGAAGAACTTGAGGAAACAAAGAGTCCTGTGTTCACTGCTCATCACTGTGCCTTCCAGGTATAAGCATACAATACACATAGATTGGATAATATAGGAAAGTTGTATCTATTGATATGGGAAAGTTATTAAGGCTCTAAAATATTAGTTAAAAAGGCATAGTCAACAATTCGTAAAAAAGATGCGTGTGCTCTCTCATTTCTTCCACCTCTGCCTCCTTCTCCCTCTCTTTATCTCTCCCTTCCTTTCCTCCCATCACCTAGGAAATGCACTGCAGGACCTCACTGAATGGCAAAACCACTGACCCCAAGTGACACACTGTCTCAGATCAGAAAGTGGTGTCAACTCAAAGGGGGCAGACGAGTCAGGAGGTCTTTGAACAAGCCACACACACCACTCTGTCCACCCTCATGAGGAATTAGCTGTCATGAGCATCAAAGGGCATTGCTTCTTTCTAGCTTTATACGTGGTAGTTGTGTTCCTTAGCACAGCTTAAGGATGTCACTCCAAAATAAGTACATTGAAGCCAGGTTCACACAGTGACTTTAGAGGAAACCCATGAGAGAAAGAAATCTAAAATAGGCATTTCAACACATCATGCTGTTAGGTGATACTTTTCTGGGAGCTCCTGATAAAAGCAAGACTTTGGCAGATACAGCAACAGATTCACTGTTGCCTATTTAAAAAAAAAAAAAAAAAGCACTGTAGGCTAATTCACTTTCTAGCTTAATTGTTATTATTATTTCATTACTTACATTTTTGTTTTCTTTGTGTTGTTAGGTGAAAAAAAAAGCAATGGGCATATAGATAAGTAAATTAATGGATATTTCATGGACTAATAGGAACAAACATGGTTTTAAGAAATATCCAAACAAAGAATAAATAGGAGGAATGTTCTGTCCCCCAATCTAGGGTAGACATGAGTAGACTTAATGCTAATCTCTATTTAAGTCATTTGTTGTCATCTGGCTGCATTTACCTATAACCATATAATTAAATGACCTACCCTGTGCATTTGTTTCAGGAGCACCGATTAGTACTGTAACAACTTGAGACTATAATTTATTTTTCAAGTAAAGAATAATGCAAAACTATTTAGGTGCTTTCTGCTGTGTGCCTCGGCTCCAGTAGAAGACATAAAAGTGGCTTAGCTGATGTTTTAAGTAACGTCTTGAAATAATGTGTAACTATCTAAACGGTGGCATGGTGCCCTCACTCTTAGGCTGATGCTGATTTTCTAAAATAAGGTTCTACTTAAAGTAGGGAAGATGGGTAATGCTATTTATTTAGTCTTGTAAGTCTTATAAAGCTCACACTTCAAAAACATTTCTTTTTCTTCTTTTTACTTTTGCCCCTGCCATTTCTGGCTATCATTATGACATGCCCCTCAACAGTGTGGTGAATTTCTGTCGAGGAACATGTTGGTTTGGGATTTATAAATGTTTGAACTCTCCAATCTTAGAGCAAAAGCATCATGTGAGCCGTTTTTTAGAAGCTGAGGTTAAAAAAACAGAGGAAACATAATCTTGCCAATAACACTAGAACTAGACACATTATATATATTGGGAAAAGAAGAAAGAATAAAAACACTTGCCTCTAAATTGAAATTTGGTCGGAAGTCACAAGATAAAGTTTCAGGAAACAACCCATAACTAAGCTGAAACATTTTATTCAGTGTAAAAAAAAAAAGTAATGAGAGTGGGGAAATATCCCTGTGGCTCAAAGGGTGGAAAAAAAAAATGTAGAAAAAAAAATTTTTTTAAGTGGGAGGGAGTTTAGTTTATCTTCCATTTCAAGATGTTTAAGTTTCCTAAAATCAAGAAAAAAACTGTGACTTGATAATAATAAAAACCCAAGAGGGGTATTTAGTCTCATGCTACAGTTTTGCTAAGAAGGACAAAAAGTGTTCTGTATAGAAATTCAGAGTAATTATGAATAATTCCCGTAATCAGACCTCTCTCATCAGAGTCCAGAACAGCAAGTGTGAGAAGGCACACACCTGGGGTGATGATGGTTTCCCTTCTCCTGTCCCTTCATTAGTGTGGAAAGTTGATCAGCAGGGCCAGAAAGCACCTGAGGAACTTCCTTAATCCCACAGCAATCCTTAGCAGAGTTGTATAAATCTTATATAATGTCATGATGACAGATTTTGCAGAGAATCCTATATGTTGTAAGTTTATTCAGGGAAGGATCAAACTAAAGGCATAGTTTTAAACTTGTGGTCTTGGTAGAGTGTCTGGAGACCCAGGAAAAGCCTGACCTGGGCTGTCCCTAGTGGTCCAGATCAGCATCCATAATGAATGGACCAGGACACAAAGCACCTCCTCTTATGCTGGAGCTGTGTATCCAGCCGCCTCATATAAGGTCATTGTTTCCTCAAAGTCCACCCTGCTGAATCCCACAGGGTCTCCTGTTTCCCTGAGTGGAGACAGCCAAGTACACATAAGTGCTATGCTTTCTGGCATGGTCAGGGTTTTAAGCTTTGCAACTCCTCCACCAAACAGAAAAGGCAAAATGAAGGGGAAAGAAAATCCATCCAATTGTGATGTAAAGTGCCTGACCACTTTTAAACTAAGCTATGATATAGTTACCTTAACTAGGTGACAGTGAGCACAGTTTATTAAATAAATAAGTAAATAATAAACAAGCTGACTTCAGTCATTTTATCCACCCACTTTAAGTGCATTTTACTAAGTCTGAATCCCTGCGGTTCGCATGGACTTTCCCCATTATGTAAGGAGAGAAGTGGTCCTTTTTAGCACCAAAGAACCATTAGTACTTAATTGTTTCTGCCTAATTAAATAGTTAACTGCACGCACATCTGTCTCACTAGAGAAATGCCATGTCTGTAACACACTGTTTCAAAACTTGGTATGTTGAAGTCCTAATCCCCAGTACCTCCGAATGTGACCTTATTGGGAGACGGGGTCTTTACAGATGAAGTTAGAATGGGGCCATTTGGGTCAGTCTTAATCCAATATGACTGGTGTCCTTATAGAAAGGAGAAAATTAGATGCAGAGAGGGACACGCACACAGGGAGAATGTCACGTGAAGAGCAGGGATTGGAGTAAGGCATCTACAAGCCAAGGAACACCAAAGCCTGCCAGCAAACCGCCAGAAGCAAAGACCAGGCAAGAAAGGATTCCTCTACGAGAGGGAGCTCGGCCCTGCTGACATTCTGATTTCAGACATCTGGCCTCCAGGACTGGGAGACACTCAAACTCTGCTGTTCTAAGCCATTGCAGTTTGTGGGACTTTGTTACAACAGCCCTAGGAAATGAAAAACGCACTCCTAAGACACTCTCCTTTTATAAAAAGTAAAAATTAAGTCATTTAATAGCTATTGAGTAGGAATTAAACAACTTCACTGGATTTGCCTCCCTCGACACACACTTACCAAGTGGATTTTACTTCCATCAGGCCTCTTTAATTTAGGGGTGGGAAAGTCTTCCATATGGAACTTTTAAAAAAAATTTCTGCTGCCCACAGCCTGCAGTATAATTTTTCATACCATTTATCACCACCATTAAATTTGTTTGTTTTCTCTCTACCCCACCAGGACATAAGCTCCGTGAGGACAGGGAGTTGGTTTCTGTTTCACTCTCTGCTGGCTTCCATGTGCCTGTCACTGTATCTGGCACATCATAGCTCAGTAAATGCTTGTTGTGTGGCTGAATAAACTGATTACCATACAATGATCTGGAGGTGCAGGGATCAGACCCAGTGCAGGTGAGAAGGAAGCAGGGCCGAAGTTCTCTCTTTTCTAGGGAGGGTGAGCTGGTTCCTGCCCCCCAGACAATTACTCACACTCCCCATTACGAGAGTCCAAATTTCCACCATTCTCTCCGATTTGGATTAGAGGGAACGAGTGGGAAATGCACTGGCCTGGGCACCAGGTTTTAAGCCATAGCTTTTCTAATTGGCCAGATTAGAAAAAATCTACTGACAAAAATCTATCAGGTGACAAAAACCTAATAGTTACACTGTTGAAAGGAAATGGAAAAACAGAAGAGAGTGGTAAATCAAATATGGGTTTTATAGAAGAGTTGTGATTCTTTCACTTATTAGGTATGAAGTGTTAAGCACAGCCTCACTGAGCTTTAATAGCAACTTATCCCAACAATGGGGGAAAAAAATAAAGCATTAAAACCCGTCCTAAAATGTGTGACAATAATTTTGTTCGTTAATGGACAGAGTTAAAGTTGGAATCAAAAAGTGATTCACTCATAACGTATTATGATTTCTAGTCTCTCTAAAGTTGAACAAGCATATAATGTATAATAAAGCAATCTGAGTAGAAAATTCTCCTAGTTTCTTCTGATTTCCCCTAATCTTCTACCGGTGTCTTACCCACACCTACTTTGACAAAATGTTTTAAAGCGACTGGTTTTATCAAAATTTTGTAGAGCTTTAGACTCTATTTTAGTAGAAACAATAACTCTCTTTTTGTTCATGTAATGTTAAATCAAAGTACTCAATTTCAATTGTCATAAACAGGTTTGAAAGCAAACACTCTGAAAAATTGCACATTTCTATTGGTGGGAGTGAGTACCCACCCTTTCTAAAGAGTAGCCAACCAGTCCAAGAGCAACATGTAGCAACAATGGTACAGACATTTCACACAGGCAGTAAGAGGCATGCTCGTTCTCTCGACTCTGTTAGAGGATGATAATTTCCAAAGCTTCCACTGAACCCATCTTAGAGATGTTTATTTGTTTTGTTTTATTTATATGTTTTTTTGTTGTTATTATCAATGCCATTTTATTTTTAAGATTTTTAATTAATTATTTTCTTTAAATTGAAGTATCGCTGATTTACAGGGTTGTGTTAGTTTCACGTGTACAGCAGTATTTGTGTGTTTTTGTGAGGAATGGAGACAACTCGTATAAAGCACTTAGTAGAGTGCCCAGAATAACAGTAGGCACTGAATAAATGCAACCATTGTTTTTACAGAAATAAAGAACTTAGGCTAGGGATGATGTATCAGGTCTCTGCATTACAAAAGGTTGGGTAATTGTATGATTCCAAATTACTTATTCTAGTCAAGTCTTAAGAGGAAAAACCACACACTTTAAATCAAATATTATTCCGAGAAGGTCAACAGACTACACGATTATCAACCAAAACACTAGCTCAAATTGGTCCAACAAGGAACTAGCCAGTCACCCAGAACTGCCCTGACAGAATGGACGCTTGATTGATAGGGTCATCTGACTGAGGCAAAGAACAAATTCTGGGTCTTTCTGGGAGCTAGGATGGTTCCATAATATAAGACCTACAACAGAAGTCCATGAGTGAATTCTGGCCAAAGCTGGAAAAGTACCTAAAGATAGAACCACAGCATAGGGGATAAAGGACAATAACTTCCACGACTGCATCAAAGCAAGCTATAAGCCATGTGAGTGCAGTTTTAATGCCAACAAAAATGTACTCTTTGAAAATTGAAATGTATGGTATGTACAAGAGCTCTGCAACAACAAGAATATTCAGTTAAGTAGAACATACCATTCCTTGGCCATGTGAGATAAGCTGGCATTCACTGTTCTTGCATTCACCAACTCCCACTTGAACAAGTCTGTACACAAGACACTTGAATGTTCCCGTGAAACAGACACCCTGAGCTTTTGCAGGTGAATTTAATCATTACCATATTACTACAATGATGAAAGACATGCTAAAAAATGTATTCCTTAAAGCCAACCACAGTTATAAGAAATTCCTGTCTCTTCTATATTGTCAGTAACACCCACTATACGATACTGAAGGGTTTGCTTTTGACAGAAGCTTTTCAACAATTGATTTTATGTTTGAAGGTGGCTGTTTTATTTAGCAAAGCCACCACGAGGTCTTTGGTGCTTCCCATCTCAATAGTTTAACCAATACTTCATGACATCATTCATATCTAGATTTTTATCACAAATGAATACATTGTTCCTCCACCCAGAAAGACAAAATAACTTCCAAGGAGCAATGCTTAACTTCCTCCTTTCTTCTCACAATATTATAACCTTGAAGGAAACTGCCTGAAGGGAAGTTTTAAAAATACATAGGAATCAAACACTCCTTCCTCCATGTCTACAAAATTTTGTATACCAGAGGGAATGCTTATAAGGATATTCACAGAAATGGAGCATTAGGACCTTTACTGCCTCTGTTAGATGAATAAAGCATATTTAAGAGTAAATAGTTTGAACAGTAATCCTTTCAGAAATCCCAGAGCATATAGTTTTCATTTTTATCACAACCAAAGAGTTCTAGAGTTGAAGACAGTTTATTCACTTACGTGCCCTCTTTGTAGCTGCATCAGAGTCTACAGGTGGAAAAACAAGTGGCTGTCACTCTTATTTAACTTGCAGCTAAGCTAAGTTTGTCTTTAGTGGCAAAAGAAATAAAATACTATGTGGATAAATGTGTGTGTGTGTGTGTGTGTGTGTGTGTGTGTAGATAAATCACTAGCTAGCTGACAGTTTACCCATTTAGAAGAAATAACTGCTTACTTAGTGTAATTAAAGATATGTTTTAAAAGGGTGTTGAAACTAGTAGCTAATAAGAGATCCTCAGGCAATCTCACACTTCCATGACAGTACTTCCTTTAGAAGTTAGTTGTGAGGTAATTTTACACTTGTTTTTGCTTCTCGGAATTTGCTTAAAGTAAGATGGGACATATTTATACAATATCAAAAGAGGCTAATTATTTCCCAATTATTTCTTGTGGCCTTAAGTAAAATGCCAGCAAAGCCTCTATCTCTGAAATTCTACCATATGAATGGTCTCTATTGCTATTAGATTTGTTTAATGACTGATCTAATTATTTATTTCTTCTCTCAGACCAGGGGCTGCTTGACAATAGAAAACATGTTTGTTCATTTTTGGAACCTTGGAACTCACACAGGGCATGTAGAAGGTTCTCAATAAATACTATTTGTATGCATGAGTAAAGAATGAATGCACGTGGTATTAAGTACTGTTTCATATCCTTTTTATATAAATGGTGTGTTTTATTTCCCCTGACTACAGTGGAAGGCTAAGGTTCACAGGTCCACACCAAAAATAGCTCTTAGAAGCATTCTGTTTGGTCCATGTGATACCAACAGAGGGTGGGTGTGTTAGTTTCTAATTGGACTGGTTTTGAAATTGGAAATTTCAATAACAAATTTCATGTTGTTATTGTTTTAAAGGGAGGCATTTAAGGTTTCTCTTGAAAAAAATCAAGATTTGACAGAAGCAGTGGGCCCAAATTCCCGCATGGCTATAATCAGCTGGAGCTGAGTGGAGCCTGTCTCATTGAGAATGTTCCAGTTCAATACCACTCCCTACTGTCTCAGGACACTGAGGCAAATTCTCAGGTTCCATTTATAACGATACTTTATTGTTTTCCTTTCATTTTGCTTAGTTAGATTATCTCCCAGGTCCCCACGGGCGTTTGAGTTTGCATCCATGTTAAATCTAGCTACTTCTTCCCATCCTGTGTCTAATATCAGGCTACGTATGCACCAGAAAGGGAGTAAATACTGGTTGATAACGATATGGTCATTGATCATAATAATATGAAAACCAGGGAAAAAGGTAAATATCCTAGACACCACCACTGCTCTTCAAAAAATATATCCCACTAGAAAACAAATTTCAGATTCTTAAACTTTTGTTTCCAAATTATTGTAGTTAAACTGAAAATAAACGAAGCATGTTGCAATATACTACAAGCCAATGACAAACTAACAAGGGTAATAGTATAATTTAAATACTTCTTAAAATGCAGTGAAACACCTACAGTTTGATCCTGGATTTGACAATTTGATCCTAAACATTTTAGAGGAAACCTGGATAGAAGTTATCTCTAGCCAATAGCAAACAACAAATATGACAGAGTGCTGGGCTATGCTTCTCTTATCCCTCAGACAGGGGCTCTTAAAAAGAAGGAGAAAATTAAAGGCCTATATACTCAATCCCTGAGTAACTGAGTTTTGAGTGAACTGCCCTTAGACAAAAAGACTTTTAAAGGTGATCTGGTAGCTTATCAAATGAACATTTACTCACAGACAGCTGTAGTACTCCATGTTCTGGGTCCTTTTCTTTCCCAAACACCCACTTTGGATTGCTGTTGAGACTTTTTACCTGCTTTCATTGATAGTATATAGAAATACTGTTTGTTTCTATATACTGACTTCAGAAACATTGCTAAATTCATATATTAATTCTGAGTTCATACGAATATTCTTAAATATTTTCTAAAACATAATCATGCCATTTGTGAATAATATATTTTTAAATTTTTTCCCTTCTAATCTTTATCCATTGTAGTTATTTTTCTTTCCTTATTGCACAGCTAGGACAGGTAGCAAAATGTTGAATAGAAGTGATTATAGTGGAAATTCTTGTTTCCGCGTCTTTTGAGACAATCATACTTTGATCTTTATTTTGCTAACTGGTTAGTTATACAGATTCATTTGTGAATGAATAATTTCTAGGAATTAATCTAAGAATAATCCCAACTTAGTTTTAATACACTATCCCTTTTATATTTTCTGAATCCTATTTGATAATATTTTTGTTCACATAAGAAATTGGTCTACAGTTTACCTTTCTTATAAACTTCTTGTCAGGTTTTGCCATCAAATTGATGCTGACCTCATAAAATGAGTTTAAAGATATTCCCTTCTCCCTATTCCTTATTCTTTGAAAGATTGTATAAAACAAAATAAATTTCTTACTTGAATGACTGAAAAATTTCACCAGTAAAAATATCTAGGTGTTTTCTTTGTGGGGAGGTTTTAAATTATTTAAATTTACTTAAAAAATTTTGTGAGTGTTTAGATATTTTAAGTCAAAAGGAAATGTGAACTTTTAAAAAGATGTTCAAATATATTAGCATATAGATATTCTTAATATCCTGGGTTTTTTTTTATAATATCAGTAATGATATCTGATACTGGTAAAATGTGGTCTCTTGCCCTCTCTTTCTGCATCAATTGTGTTGAGTTTAAAATATTATTAATCTTTTAAACAACAAGCTTTTTGAAGTTCTCTATCATGTGTTTGTTTTCTATCACATCAATTTCTTTTCTTATATTTATTATTACCTTTCTTGTACTTTTGTTTCTTGAGCTGAATATTTAGATCACTGATTTTCAGCCTTCCCTACTTCCTAATACATGCCTTTAATGCTATAAACTTCCCTCTGAGCACTTCTTTAGCTGCATCCCACAAGTATTGATATGTAATATTTTCATTATCATTCATTTCAAAATATTTTCTAATATGCATTAAGATAGTTTAATTCCATAAATTATTTAGAGTATTCCTTAATTTCTAACCACTTAGACATTTCTAATTTAACATTTTGTTATTAATATCTAGGTTAATTCCACTGTCAGAGAATATACTCCATAAGAATTTTTTTAAGCATTACACTTGGATGAATTTAATCTTTTGAAATTGAATGAATTTTACACATGGTTATTTTAGATTCAACACATTTTTTTCTATTTATCTTTTATCCATATTATTGTTCATGAAATTGTCTTAAGAACTCTAATTCCTCTTATACCTTATCAAATAATTAATCTTTTATCTCTCTTCAAGTTTTTGTGTTTTTTTTGTTTTGTTTTGTTTTCTGCAGTACGCGGGCCTCTCACTGTTGCGGCCTCTCCCGTTGTGGAGCACAGGCTCCAGATGCGCAGGCTCAGTGGCCATGGCTCACGGGTCCAGCCACTCTGTGGCATGTGGGATCTTCCTGGACTGGGGCATGAACCCGTGTCCCCTGCATCAGCAGGTGGACTCTCAACCACTGTGCCACCAGGGAAGCCCTCTCTTCAAGTTTTATTTGTAAATATGCATCCATAGGATGGGTAAAATCCAAACAAAAATGATAGCTAATGTTTTATATTTTATTTCTCAAATTATTCTGCAACTTAACACTGATTTTCAAATGTGTTTTGTGTGTATAGTTGGCTATTAAGAGGCCATATATACAGTTTATATTGAAAAAATAAATATTATGGTGCAGTTTTTATATTCATTTAATATTTGGTTCATAATCAGGTTTCTCCTTTGGAAAAAAAAAAAGGATAACTAAGTCTGAGTCATAAAGAAACAGTGCTTGGATTACTAATTAGATTCATCACCTAGAAAGACATCTGTAATAGTGGTAAAATAACTGTCAATGGCATTTTTTCATCAGGTTTAAATCTCAGGGTAGAGCCGACAGAAAATACCCATGGGCTATTTTGTGTGTGTGTGTGTGTGTGTGTTCTTCCATATCCATTTCCACTTTTCTCTGTCCTCCTTTTTGCCTGTGGAGGTTGACCCCCCTACCTACTGTTTCAACTGGCATCCTTGCCATCAGGCTTCTTGTTAGGTGAGTGCAACAAGAGGCCCTACAAGAACAGGTGGTGAGAAGAGAAGTCAAGAATGTTTTTCTTGCCTTAACCCACTCTTTCCTCCCTGACCATGGTTTTGACACTGGCTACATCCGTATCAGGCCCAGCTCCTATCAGGCATCCCTTCTTCTACTTGCAGAAAGTCCTAGAACCTTTCATTTGTTCTTTTATTAATTTAATTGAGTGCCAACTATGTTCAGGTAGTATGCTAAGTTCTACATAGCTAAGTGTGAAGAAAAAAAGAATATTATATATATATATATATGTATGCATGTGGGTATATATTATATATGTGTCTGTATACATATATATGCACGTAAGCATGTATGTATGTATTTGTATGCATATTTATCTTATTTCCTAAAACAATATTTGGATGGCCTCTCCCTACCTATAGTGAAGACAATCATACCTGATGCCTTCTTGAAGATTCAAACAAAAAAAGGAGTATCTTTTTAAATTTACATGCAATTTAACTCTTAAGTTGAAATTACATTTTAATCACACTGAAAGCCAACTTGTTTTATTTTTAAATTTCTTAAGTGTATTCTGGATCCTTTGACAAAGCAAATAATTCTTTCAGAGAGATTAAATCCACCTTAATTCATCTGTTTTCTAAGTTCAAATGTGTGTATTCAGTTTTTCTTTCCCACTTTTAAAGTTCAACTTTTACAAATAGTATATCTTACTAAGGCTTCGCTTAAGCTGTCAGTTAAGGAAATAAGTCTGCAATTGTCTACAGACTAGAGCATTTAGTTGTTGATTCACAGATGACTTTTATTACTTCAGTTTTTTTTTCCTTTTCCTTATTAAATATCACAACATCTATTTTCTATTATCTATTTTCTGGATTATGACAGTAAATCTGTGAAGCTTAGGCACAATATGAACATGAATGAACTTTTAGTTTATAATTGTATTATCTCCAACTAGATAGGAGGCAAATGTTCTTGTGAGACACAGGTTCTTTGGATCAGTGTCACATATTGTAAAGACACATGGAAAATGAGATCTTCTGCAGTGCAAACAGGACATACATTCTCATAGTTATGATTAAAAGTTTACCCTAAAAGTTTACTCAGAGTGGCATATTTCTATGAAATGTGAGGTCAGTTGACCTAGATATGGTATAAAGTCCCTCCCTCATACATTTTTTTTAAAGCTTCCATAGCAGATAACATCTGGCTGCATGTAATCTAAATTCATCTGAAACCCCAATGTAAACAAGCTCACCAATAGCAAGGGGCAGTTAAACATTCCACTGGCTTTAGATAATTGAAACCATCTTCTAAAAAATTACCTTCAATTACCAGACTCCAGGAAAGAAGCAGACAGCTCTGGCAAAGTACCAGAAAGGGCAAAGGAGGGAAGAGTGGGAGAGGAAGGAGAGAGAGAGAACAGTCTATTTTCCGGAATACAATTGAAGATCATTAAATATTCTACTGTATTTGTAAGATAAAATGGTTAATGTCATGCCCACCCAAAAGATATTTTTAGTGGGAACACAGGATTAGAGCCTAGAAAGCTATTGTCATTTGCTTTTATTACAGATTCTTGCTTTCAAGCAGTAATATCTCTAAAACATTGCAGGCAGAAAGGTTTTTTAAATCCAATTTTTGAAAAAATTCAAAGAAAATAACCACAATTTACCAGTTCTTAACATTTTAAAAAAATTTCTTGTAACTTGCAAGCATGCATGTGAACCATTATTTATAAATATTTAAGTATCTACATTTGGCTTTTGAAATCATAAACTAGAGTCATGCCTAAAAATTCACAATTCTTCTGTTTTATAGCATATGTGGTATTAAAGATATCATAGCTTTCTTATGAAAGGATTATCAAATGATTTCATCTTTTTAAAATCTTTTCCATATCTAATCTCTGGAAATGGTGGAACAAAAGAATTTGCTTAAATCCTCTTACATCTTAAAGGCTGTATGGAGTCAGGGAAAATGTATCATATTACTTCAGATTAATTATATACTGCAACAGTCAACTAGTCCAGCAGTCCCCAACCTTTTTGGCACAAGGGACTGGTTTGGTGGAAGACAATTTTTCCATGGATGGAGGTGAGGAGGGGGGATGACTCAGTCAGTAATGCAAGCGATGGGGAGCGATGGGGAGTGGCTGATGAAGCTTCACTAGCTCACCCACTGCTCAACTCCTGCTGTGTGGCCCAGGGGTTGCGGACCCCTGAACTAGTCAATCCCTATGTCAACCTACTGCATTAGTACCTTATCAATGATAATAAAGTAGTGATGGTAATTTGAACCACCTGCAAATACTACTACTAATAACAATACTACTACTAATAATAATAATAATGCAACTGAATTTTTGTGCTAGATAACCACATCTGCTTACTTCTAATTGAAAATGTGCATTTTAACTGGCTTCTAGACAGATGCATTATAACATCTAAATTCTACAGATAGAGGACTGCATTTTATTTATACTGTGAGCAAGATCATTAAACCAGTTCTGACACAATGGTATAAGCTTGCTGTAAAGAATGTTGCAGATGGGAAGTTCATACTTGAAGAAGAGATTTCACTTCACAAAAGTGATTCTAAAGCCATTTACCAGAAAGAAATGAGTGATTTTCTCAACTCAACTGCATAGCCTCAAATAAGTTCTAGATGAAAAAAAAAAAAAAAAAAAAAATTGGCTGCCATATTTAACGCAGCTCTTACCATAATTTGTTCATGGATGTGTTAACACCTGTATCTATCACCCCCACCTCCACAGTATGCCAAAGATCATGAATGCTTTGTATATAGGAGTACATTCAGGGTCAAAGTTCCTGACACCTAGTAGTAGGAACACAAGAAATGTCTGTTGGATGAATGGATGAATGAATGAATGATCGTTCATAGCTGTAACCCTTTTGATCCAAATATTCCCGACATTTTTAGTCACTGTGTAGCTGTAGACTTGAAGCATTAATTAAGCTGGTGTAAATAGGATAACCGAGTCCAATTCCAGTCTAAGCCCCGACAAGCCCAGGCTCTGTTCCATTGTCAACTAAAACTCTTCACCTTATTTTGTCCTACCATTTACAGGTTCATCTTCGCACAAAGAAGTCAGATCTATTTTGAAAGACAACTTGATTTGCAGTCTGCATCAAATCCCTTCTTGAAATAGGCAATGCACCATTAAAAACTTAATAAATTAAATTAAAGTCTGGAAATAAGGTGACTAGGTACTTATCCTAGTTCTCGCTTTTGAGCTAAGAGACTTCAGAAGGATTATGTCTTTTTAAGCTGCAGTTTGCTTCTTTGCAGAGTACACACAATAGATCCCTAAGGTCTGTCTTTCAAGGAAGTCTGACAAAAATTAAGGCTTAAGTGTATTCAGTGCAGAAGTTGAGGACTTTCCTTACTGCAACGTTTAGCAGGAGTTTACCCAAGAACTGGGATGTCTGTGTTCGATGTGTAGTCAGTTTTTTAAGAAATGATGCAAAGTTGTTGTTAATGGTATCAGTGACTCCCGGTATAATGGACGTCTGTCCATGTACAGGCAGTGACCAAGAATCTGGAGAAATTTTTCTTTTTCATTTGATGTTTGTATTGACATACTTAAGGTTTATGAAGGATTGGGGAACTTGGAAGGTGTCTGAAGTCATTTCCCTTCCTCAAGAGTCCACCAAGAGCAGCAGCAGGCCCAGTCACCTGTGTACATGGCAAGAAGCTCCTTTACAAAGGCCTAAGAATTTCACATGGAAACTAAATAAATACAGGAAAAAAAGGACAGTCTTAAAGAAAGATACAGAATCCTGCCCCTTCTTAATCTCTCTTCCTGGCTTTAAAGTCTCAGCTGCTTTTGTTCATTTTCATTTTACCCAGCTTCTACCTTCTTTTGAGGGCCCAATCAAGAATTCAGGGCAGGGGCTTCCCTGGTGGTGCAGTGGTTGGGGATCCGCCTGCCAGTGTAGGGGACACGGGTTCCGGCGCTGGTCTGGGAGGATCCCATATGTGGCAGAGCAACTAGGCCCGTGAGCCACGGCTGCTGAGCCTGCACTCTGGAGCCCGCGAGCCACAGCTGCTGGGGCCCGGGCGCCTAGAGCCCGTGCTCCGCACCGGGAGAGGCTACCGCAAAGAGAGGCCTGTGCGCCGCAGCGAGGGGTAGACCCCGCTGGCTGCGGCTGGAGAGGGCCCGCGTGCAGCAATGAAGGCCCAATGCAGCCAAAGGTAAATAAATAAATTTATTTTTTTAAAAAAAAAGAGAATTCAAGGCAGTCTTATGTTGCCACACCCCCTTACCCCACACCCTCGCTGTGATCTAAGGGGGTCCCAGATCAAAGCATGTGAGTAATAGGTGGCACCCTTTCTCTATTAATATCTTTGATGGGGTCTCCCTTCAGCTGAAAGCCGCAAATTCGAGTTCTAAGTATCAAAACTACTCTACATCCTAAGGTTAAGGAACAAAGTTCTCAGTTCTCTTGGCCTTTGCAGAAACAAGGTCCTTATGTGGGGTTTTCTTAGCAAAGATCCCAGACCCTGGTAGATCTTGTCTGCAAAGGTATCCAAATGAAGCAGGCTGGCAAATCTGCAACTTCTAAAATACCAACCCTTAGCTTCTTAACTCAGTCAAACTGTGTCTCTCTTTTTGGAGCACTACTCCAGCCACAGCCTTTCTAAAGGTCCACATTCAACATTATCTATTATTTATTTCCCACCTACTAACTCTCAGGATGATCACATTTCCATATCCTTTCATTGACATAGGTAAGCTGGCTCCTCTCTGAAGTTTAGGATTTATGGCTTCAAGTGAAATCCCAGGCCAACTGGTGGATTCTGTGCAAATGATCAGTGTAACTTGCTGCTTCACCCAATGCACCGCTGTTGATCCAAACTGACCCAACCCTTGGGCTTCCCTGGTGGCGCAGTGGTTGAGAATCTGCCTGCCAATGCAGGGGACACGGGTTCGAGCCCCGGTCTGGGAAGATCCCACATGCCGCGGAGCAACTAAGCCCGTGCGCCACAACTACTGAGCCTGCGCGTCCGGAGCCTGTGCTCCGCAACAAGAGAGACCACGACAGTGAGAGGCCTGCGCACCGCGATGAAGAGTGGCCCCCGCTCGCCGCAACTAGAGAAAGCCCGCACGCAGCAATAAAGACCCAACACAGCCAAAAATAAATAAATAAATAAATTTATATATATTAAAAAAAAAAAAAAAAAACTGACCCAACCCGAGGATCATTTTAGATTACTGATTTTGTACCAAAATGGTTACAGCTGCAACCACAGCACATCAAGAGCCCCAGAGATGTTTTTAAATTATTAACTAAAATATTTGAATTAAACATTTTAAAATTTATTTAATATTTTATCTTTAAATATTTATTGAATATTTTAATTATTAAATTTCAAAAATCAAATTATTAATAAGATAAAAAACAACATCAAAATGAGTCTCCTTCACTTAGAATATTTCTCTGTTCTTAAAATATTATCAGGTTGATTTGCCGATTATTTCATCATATGGCATTATTACATATGATTCCTTCATCCATAGGTAATCATGGGATTTGGGAAATAATTGGGATTGTTTCCAAAAGACTAAATTTTGTATGTTACTATACGGTGAAATACTTTTTAAAAAGCTATAACTGACACACACACATATCCACTTATATCTTGGCACTACTTCATACATACTACATATTCACAGATGCTTATTGATGAATTCACCTGTGTGTGATTTTTATTTTAATATAAACTTATCTGTTTCTTCTTCTAATCTGAAGTTTTTGTTAATTTCTATAAATACACACTCCCATGTGAAAAGTACAGAATTATTTAGACTAAATAATTTAAATATTAAACAGTACTTTTAAATGTCCTCAAGAATTCTGGACAGAGATGTTTTAAATAAACTTTTAAAAATAAAGCTCACATATAATCCCTTGCATTTCATCAGCTTCCCACCAGGGGAAATTCTATTTGAAAATGAGCTTTGTTAGACAGTTTTCAAGCCAGAGTTGATGTTGGACTTGTGACCTTTAAAAGCTCCTGTGCAGAGAATGGTCTGCGTAAATCCCCACTGACAGACCACTCAGATATGCCAAATCTTCAGTTTTCAGTCTGCAGTGAAATAAATTATATTTTCAGAGACAAACACTACATGAGGCATCAATGCAACTCAAAGACACAGACTCCTGCAGGAGCTTCTGAAGAAACACTTCCTTCCTCTAAGTTTCAGGAGGACAACTGGTAAGAGTCAAAATCATCCCTCTGGGGAATTTAAACCTCTCCTCCGGCAAAACTTTGGCTGCCTTGCCTGTTCCCCATAAAGTCAGGGGGGGCGGGTGTGCTTCATATTTGTAAAATCTAACTTTCGGAAAATATTCATCAAGATCTTCCACATTAACTTTGACCCTCCCATTTCGTAACACAGAGGACAGAGGAGCCACTCACTCCCTGAAAACAAGCTGGGGAGGTAATTCTTCATCTCTCCCAGCTCCAGAGCTTCATTCTGAAGGTTTCCTTCTCCCTGAATTCAGACTAGCCATGAACTGATTTCTGAAACTTCTGCTTGTGAGAGTTTACCTTACGTCTTAAGTCCTGACCATCAATGAACCTTATTAAAAGTGTCCTGAAGACTTACACAAAATAGGATCTCACGGAGAATCTATTTGACAGGTTAGTGAAACTAGGAAATTGTATAAAAACCATGAAGTTTGTCTACAGAGTAAACTAACTTTCTGTTCTTTTTTTTTTTTTTTTTTTTTTTTTTTTTTTCTGTACGCGGGCCTCTCACTGCTGTGGACTCTCCCGTTGCGGAGCGCAGGCTCCGGACGCGCATGGCTCACGGGTCCAGCCGCTCCGCGGCATGTGGGATCTTCCCGGACCGGGGCACGAATCCGTGTCCCCTGCATCGGCAGGCGGACTCTCAACCACTGCGCCACCAGGGAAGCCCGCTTTCTGTTCTTTTATAACATATTTTACACCCTCATCTCCTTCAGAAGCTGGAATACAGTCAACGGGATCTTCTCTGTTCAACACATGTTTGGAAATGCCTACAGACCCTGTAACTTATTCTTCAAAACCTCTGGGATAGTGATACAAAGAATTGCACGTTGCGGATACATTTCATTTTTCCAAACAGTCTAGAAGAAGTCAGAGACAAGTCTAGTGAAAAAAAGTATGTGGACAGGTGGCTTAATAACAATGACAGCAACAATGCTGATTAGAAGAGTAGGTAGCACATTTTGATGTGCTAGTTTCCAAGGACTGGATTAAGCTCTGTACCTTTTATCCTCAGAGCAGCTTTGTGAAGCAGGTTTAATCATCATCCCATTCTCGAAATGAGAGAGCTGAGGCCCTAGGAGGTTAGACAAATTGCCTCAAATCAAGTGTTAGATTTGAGACTCAAAAGTACTTGCTTTTAACAGCTAGAAATACTGCTACTCCTAGGGATGAAAAATGAGGGGGGACTGTAAAAGAAAATGAAACTTTTTTTTTTTCCCTATGGCTTTTAAATAGGCCATAGGCAATTCCAAAACTCTTTGGAAATGGCAGTTCCAGAGAACTGAAATATTTAACTGCTTGAGGTTAAGAATACCACCTCTCGTCCTTATGCAGGAGTTCTGGGTAAATGTGTCAAGGACTCAGGTCAGCATCTATCATACCATACTATCTAAAAGCACCATAGGGTCCCTAGAAGAACTTGGTTCCAAAGTATATTTTACATATTTGCAGGCCATGAAAAAGTTCTGCCTTTGAACGAGGATTTGGTTCTGTGGTCTCCTGAGATTCTGAGGAGGTGATGGGGAGGGAAGTGGGCCTGGAGCATTTGGCAGAGGCAACTTTGCCAAGGTGAGCCCCGAGGTTCCCCCCAGCTCCTCCCCCATCCCCAACCCCCACCCCTATCAGGGCATCACTAGCTTTAGCCGATTTATGTTTATGTTTGGGGGCCCAGAATAAGAATTTTTCTTCAATGTGTTTGCTGTTTTTAAAGGTTTCTCAGAGCCTTTTCATAAACACCTAAGGTAAAGAAACGTTTGTGAAACACGTTCTTTTATTTACCTAAACTTTAGCCTCTTTGGCTAACTTGACTGAAGAGCTCCAGCACTTAGAAAGGAATCTAAGTTATTTGGCTAACATGTGATTTGGATGTTTTGGAAAGATAAAGTCTATAATTAAGAGATTGCCTAACAATGGATCCGAGGGAACTGAAGGTCATTTCCCATAAAAATGTGCAACCACAGGGAACCCCAGGTGAGCTATATTGCACTCAACCCTTGTCCTACACTTGGTCATTCATTAACTTTAATTAGGGCCATAAAGAGATGCCTAAGGAACACGGAAATTCTCATTTGAAGATAACATTGTAGTCACTCCCTTATTCCTTCCTGAACTGAAGACTGGAGAAAGAGAATTTTAGCTTGACCTTTGTTTAAACAAGCAACCGGGAGAGAACAGCCATGCAGACTGGGCCAGGTGCCACATCTTCAATGGGCTAGGAATAGCCCAGCAGCTGTATCTATGCCAAATATGAAGTCTGTCTCCATTGAGGACAACTTCCTTGTCGAGATAAAATCCAAAGGTTATTTTCAACCTTCAGACAAAAATCAAAGGGCATAAGGAATGATCGCTCCCACATGCCTTACTACAAGGTTTGTAATACTTGGCATTTCTTAGATTAGAAAGGATCATAATCATTTATCAGCCAAAATCGCTAAGATTGCCAACTACACTCATTAGATCACCAGAGAGCTATTCCATCAACGGAAAGCGCTTGTTAATCCATCTTGCCAACAACTGAGCCTCGACACATTTCTTTTGGAAGGTGAGCCTTCTCTGAGTGGCCCTGCTAAGCAGTTCCCTCTGTTGTGACCTGAAAGGCTTGTCAAGTGCATGCAGAGCTTCCTATACACACCTCGCTGCTCGAGACAAAGGCAGGCAGATGGACAGAGGAGACAAATGATCACCCACTGGAAACAACAGAGAGTTATGAGTCAGGGTGATCTGTAGGGAATTCCAAAGAGCATCACAGAGAAAAATGTAGTTCAAGAGGCAAAGTTCAGGACCAGCGTTTGCTTTGGCATCCTGAGGTGAAAAATGTTACTGAATTATCTAAGTCGGGAGCTCAAAATGCAATTGAGTGAGGGGTCACGTGTCAGCTGAAGCCGGATGACGCGTGACTGTCTTTGGAGACATTTAAAATGATGATAAGTGTGAGTTCCTAAGAAAGCTCTCCCGGGTCTGGAATATCTTTGATTCTTTCCACCCCTTTCAAGAGTGCAGTGATTCACAATATTTTTCCATAGTTACCTCCGAATGGCCATGTTAGATAAGTTTAAATGTCCCATTTTAAAGATGACTTGCTAACTCCCAGGGACAATGAAAGGATAGCAGAATCCCGAACCGACATTTCTTTTTTACTCTTATCTGGCCTTTGGTATTGACACAATCTAATTATTAAACCAAAAGGTTTGGAGGGGAAGAGTGGACCACGGTGAGTGGGCTACAAACGAAGAAAATGATTTTGCTCCTTCACTATATTCATAATTCTCAGACTGGATGCCCCCCAAACCCCGTCTCCAACTCAGTGTCCATACATTTCTTACTTCAGGGCTTCTTACTCAATTTTTGGACTCATTCTCAAAAATTGCAGCTATTTGTCTCCACTCCAAAATTTCCTTCCCTCTTGCCTACAGTTTTTAGATACATCAGACCTGTACTAATTACTTATTATTTATTATACTCCACCTAAACAACTTCCCCAATGGCCATCTGGCAGTTTCTTTCATCTTGATGTCATGTAACCTGTCCTTTTTCTCATTAAACTAAAGTAGCAACTGATTACAAGTCACTAAGAAAGGAAAAAAATAAAGTGAAAGGAGAACTTCCAAGGCACAGAAGTAACTAAGCAAATCTTTATTATTGGAGATGTTCTTAGCTTTGCCTAATAGCCAAAGGGAAGTAAAATCTGAGATTCAGTAAACAAACAAACCAACAAAAAATAAACCAACCAACAAAACCTAGACCTTTTTACCACTAATTATTCTACTATTATTTTTTGCTCAAGGCCATCCTGGGGCCGATCTTTGCAGTACGTGGGCCTCTCACTGTTGTGGCCTCTCCCGTTGAGGAGCACAGGCTCCGGACGCGCAGGCTCAGTGGCCATGGCTCACGGGCCCAGCCGCTCCGCAGCATGTGGGACCCTCCCGGACCGGGGCACGAACCCATGTCCCCTGCATCGGCAGGCGGACTCTCAACCACTGTGCCACCAGAGAAGCCCCCGGGGCCTATCTTAAAAGAACAATTGTACTCTCCTCCCCTCCAAACTCTGGTGTTAACAATACAAGTGAAATTGGATTAAAATTACCCTCTAAAGCAGCTCTAAAACTCAAAGGGGGTGGGGTCATCAAAATCAAGTTCCCTAAGAGGGAAGAAAACAAACCAATCACGCAGCCTTTAAGAGGAGAGCTCTATTGTACTTGGATAGATATTTGAGTTTCCACCCCTTTTAAGCAGCAGCTGACTTTTGTCCAGGCTCTCTCTTTAATAGCTGGAGGGGATCCCCCTGAATGGAGTCTGGGACTGTGGACTATGCCTTAGCGACCAGGCCGGCTTCCACAAATCAGAAGCACTGGTTCATTCCAGTGACTTACATGAACCCTACATTTCAAAAGTCTCATCATTCCAAGAAGGGTTGCATTGCTATCACCACAATATCTCTACTATCTACCATTATTTGAGGATGGTTTTTTCATTTGAAACACACATACACATGTGTATATAATACACATGTACACGTACATACATATACATATGATCAGAATTATAGTAAGGCTTCTCCAAAGGAGTGATGTTTGGACCGAGATGAAGAAAAAGCAGCCATTACCTAGGCTGAGGGAGAAGACAAAAGGAAGAGCATTCATGTTTCCAGGGGTGTGGCTGGAGCAGGAGGTGAAGGAAGAGCCTGGAGACCTAGGCTGGCTCACCTCAGAACAGGACCTGGCAGAACAAGGTGGAGACCCTTTCCTTTTCTCTAAGAGCCATGAAAAATGGGAAGCTGCCCTGACTGTTGAAGTTAGGTGGGAGTCACAAACACACATGCACTTCTTTGGCTACACACTGCAGGAGAGGGGAGAGGAGACCAAGGGGCTGAGAACATTTGCTAGGAGGCCTCTGCCCTAGCCGGGAACAATGGAGACAAAGTGAAACAGACAAAGGGTAGGGATTAGAAGGTGGAATAGACATGATTCATCGAAGGCTTGATTGTCCTGGGTGAGTAAGAGAGAGAACAAGGAAGACATATGGATTCCCAGCCAGGCTCTGAACTCAGTGCTTTATATACACTATCACAGTCAATAAAAATAGCAACCACATCCTGAGTATCTATTGAGGTAGTGTCACAAATATGGTCCCTAGAGGAAAAGACCATGAGAACTTGATTCCTGTTCCTAATGCTTAGTAGTTATTTAACCCTGGCCGATTATGTAAGCTCTCTTTGCCTCTGTTTCTTCATTTATAAAATGAAAATAATGATTGCACCCACCTAATAGGGTTTCTGGGAGGATTAAATAAGGTGATATATATAAAGAGCTTAGAAAGACACCTGGCATATGGTAAGCACTCAATAAATGTTATTACCACGTTCCAGGAGTCAACTCGCACATTAGATGTGTTACCTCATCCACACAATAGGCCTGAAAAGAAGGTATTATTATTCCCATTTTGCAGATGGGGAAGTAAGGCTCCGAGGGTTTTGAGAACATATCAACGCCACTGAGTTAATTTAGAGACAAAGGCAAAACTGAAAACTGTTTTGTCTAGTTCCCAAGTTCCTATTTTTCTGTTTTAACAGAATGAGTTGAAGGATTTCCAGCATGAGAACAAAAGATAAAAATGACTACTTAAGTTTCCTCATTAAGCAAAAGGACTCATGGAACTAGCTGCCCTCCCAGATTGGCATTTGTGAAAAACACTCGTGGTCAAACATTGACATTTATGTCAAAACACAATTCACATAACTTATCAAAAAGCCATTTCTTTTTCCATGAAGCTCAAAGTATTGGGAGGTAGGCTTCTCTGAATAAACAATTGAAACAGTGTCTTTTTAAAAAAAATCTGTTAACAAGACATTTTGTTCATTTCCAGAGAATACTTCTTTCCTGTTACTATCAACCAATAGTAATACTGTAACGATTTTTTTGTTGGTTCTTTTATGCCAACTTATATTTCAACACACAGTTAAAGTATACAGCTCAATGGAATCCAGTATTTGCCCAAATGCACACTCTAGTCTAGACCGATCCCTAAAAAATAGTTAGAAATAAAATTTTTACAAATTTTCCTGTAATCCTGTGTTCATTTAAATAAAATAGCAATGCCATCCTTTGCAATCCAGGGGCAACTTGGGAAGTTTTTATGCAACCGTGGAGAGAAAAGAAATTGTTGGCAGAGCTGCGAACTTGTTCTTTTCTCATTTATTCTCAAAGGTTAACCAGATGTTTAAACCATCATAGAACCTTGGTGCTGGGTTTGGAGATGAAATGGACCCTGGGGATCATCGTGTTTCCTTCCTCCTTTTATGGGGAAAAATTTAAAGTTGAGAGACTTTAAATGACCTTTTCAAGGTCACACAGCTAGATGGTGGCTAATGACCAACAGTTATATGCTAAGCCCAATGACTGATAATGGCAAAGTGGGAAAGCTAGCAAGGTTAAAAGATTTAATTACACTGGCCATTGCCTGTAGAAGTAATGGTTTGTGACTCCTTAGTGGTTTCTGATAACACTGTTAATATCTGGTGAATTAGTCAACTTAAGAAAAAAAGAGTCTACTTCTGTGATAGGGGCCTTTGAGGCCACTTCAATAGAAATTTCAAAATACCTATCTCCTAATGAAGAATAATTTAGTACTGAATGGATAGATACTACACATGTTTTCCTCTCACTTTCATTTCTGAGGGACATGGAAAAATCTCAACAGAATCAAGTACGCTGGCATGTAAACCCCCTCCCTTAAACAATTGTTCTTAGGTCCTTCTCTACAATGATGGCAGCTGGAGGAAAAAAATCAAGTCCATGGGTTTTGTTTTTGTTGATTTCATCACCACATGGAATCCCAGCTCCATGTCAGTTTACCTCCTGTTTTAAGGAAGAACTTGAGACAAATATGAACACAGGGAGGGATGGGCTTTGGAGGCTTGTTCTGTTTAAAAGAAAGCAATTTCCAGTGGTTTCTTCCTAAAATATTATTACATTGGTGCTATTATAAAACAAATTCAACAGAATACGTAGTTAGCTATTAGCCATACTCCAAACCACACAATTTGTCATTTTCTTGTGTTTTCTTATTTTCTCTCTAGATTAGACCTTCCAGTTTTGCTCTTATAATGATTTCTTCTCTTCCTCCTTTTTACTCCTGCTATGATCATCAGCACTGTTCTTACACATTGCTGTTTACAACGTGCTAGGAACAGGCGAGCACTGTTACACCCATCATCTCCTTTGATTTTCACAATATCCAATAAGATGGGTATGATAGTACCAACTTCCAGATGAGGAAGTTGAGGTATAGAGGAAATGGGATTTGCCCAAGGTTACATCCAGGGTAACCCAATGGTTCCAGTTTGCCCAGTTTGGCCTTCCGATTACCCCAGACACTAATTGTGTGTGTGTGTGTGTGTGTGTGTGTGTGTGTGTGTGTGTTGTGTGTTGGAGGTTTTGTTCGTTTGTTTTTTTAATTTCAAAACTCTTTCTTTTACATATTACCTAACAACATGCACCTACAAGGATCATGAAGTATCAGAGGTCAAAAGAATAAAGTAAAAAAGGTAAGTTGATGCTACGGTCATTTTTTTTCATTTGAGGTCTTAAAAAGAGATCGACCTGAGATGCTCTGTCTGGCAAAGACTTGTCCAAAGTTCTGTTTTCACTTTGCCCTAGGGTAGCAAAGGCTATTATCATTATTTTTTTTTTCTTAAGAGAAAAATGTAGCAGATTTTTTTTCTGGACTGTAAATAATGCCAATTCTGGCCAAGGACTAATTTGAAGGTAAATATCTATGTCCACCCAGGGGAACTATATTGACACACACCCTATTTTTCCATTCCCTTGTAATTTCAGCTAGGAAGTGGCATCTTTTGAGCACGCAGCCATTGCTTTTAGAGAAACAGCTTAATCTAATGGACTCATCAAATGGACAGCACTCTTCTAATTAAAACACTTTAATAAAAATGTGTTTGCATAAAATAATTGAGAATAATAATGGATTATACTTGCTGAATACTCAGCTAGGGTCAGGCATTATATTTGACATGCACTGACTTAATCCCAAAACAATGCATGAGGATGTTATCATCCCCATTTTTCAGATGAGGAAGCAGAAGCACAGAGATGTTAAATAACTGACTCAGAATCACAGGGCTGGGAAGTGGCAGAACTAGGACGTGAACCCAAGCAGTAGAGGCTACGTCCTTAATACCCAGGCTTACACTTTTCCATCCATTTAGAACATAATCTAGAAACCAATTGTAATAGACTGAAAGTAGCCCCCAGATATGTTCACATCCTAATCCTTAGGACCTGTGAATATCACCTTATATGACAGAAGGGACTTTGCAGAAGTGATTAAGTTAAGGACCTTGAGATAAGGAGATTATCCTGGATTATCCAGGGGGGCCAAGGGTAATCAAATCACATGTTCCTTGTGAGAGGGATCCAGGAATAGTCAGAGTCAGAGGAAAAGCAATGTGATAACATGGACGGAAGCAGAGGTTGGAGTGACGTGCTTTGCAGATGGAGGAATGGGCCACAAGCCAAGGAATACAGGATCCACTAGAAGCTGAAAAACACAAGGAAACAGATTTTCTACTTAGAGTCTGTGGAAGGACCTCACCCTCCCAGAAGCTTGCCTTTAGCCCAGTTAAGCTGACTTTGGACTTCTACCTCCAGAACTGGAAGAGAGTAAACCTGTGTTGTTTTAAGACACTGAATCTGTGGTAATTTGTGACAGCAGCAACAGGAAACAAATATACACGATAGTGAGAAAAAGAAATGCACAGCAGCCCTGAGTTCTCTGGAATGATCAGAGAAGCATCTGTGGACAGAAAACTGGAATGGCCATGCTCTGAACACTCTGAAGTAGGAGCCAGCTCTCTGGGAATATTCTCTAGTGTCTGCTCTAAATCCGTCCTGCCCTCTGCCTTCCTCAGTGTCTGCACAGGACCTCGAACACTACCTTCTTGAGACTTAATTCTATTTGAAGCTAGGAACCAAAATTCCCCTCCTGTTATACATCAAATATGTACATGATTTTGCTTACTTTCTCCTTCCCTCCTTACTTCTAAGTGTTTGGCATACATCTCATTTTTGCGCATGAAGTATTTTCTCTCCTTTTCATCACAGGTACAAATAATTGCTTTGCCACTTACTAGCTGTGTGACCTGGGGTTGTAAGTAGACACTCTGTGCCTCGGTTTCCTCACCTGCTAATTGGGATCGTAAGGTGCCCACCCTGACAACCTCCAGGACTTGTTGTATCAGATGACTCAGCCCACGTCAGCACACGTGAAGCCCAGCATATTCGCTTAGAATGTGTTAGTTTCACTGTTATCTCTGAGGTTCCTCTTTCACTGGGCTTTCCTCCCCTCATCCGACCAATATGTTCAAGTCTATCCATTCTGAAGCAAATCATAAACGCACCTGCCAAAGCCACCATTCTCCCTCTCCTTCTCCCTGCGTCCAAATAAGATCCACGCTGGCTGACCCCCTGCACCACCTGCCCATCTAAGCCTGTTAACAATCTGTTACTTTCCTTTCTGCCTCTCAGCCGAATCTAGTCCCCATGTGGAATTTTCTATTGCATTTACACTGTGGACCACACCCACTTGATCTCTATCAGACCCTCAGGACAGCGCCTTCCCTCAGGGTGCATTTCTTCTCTCGACCTGCTGGCTCTCAGCCTCCCTTCCTCTGGACCACCTTCTTTTTTCCAGCCACTAAATTGGTGGTTCTCACTGAGGGTGATTTTGCACCTCCCCCTCTCCCCACCCGCCACCAGGGGACATCTGGCAATGTCTGCAGACATTCTTCATTGTCACAACTTGGGGTGGTGTGAAAAACTACTGGCATCCAGCGTGTAGAGGCCAGAGTTGCTACTAAATAAACATCCTACGATGCACAGGACAATCCCTAACAACAAAGAATTAATTACTTGGCCCATATGTCAATAGTGCCAAGGAACTGCTCTAAAAAAATCCATTCTCCGACGATCTGGCTTTGGCTGTCATTGTGTGTGTGTGTGTCTGTGTGTATGTCTGTGTGTGTGCACCGTTGGGCAAACAACCCCAGGCTCAGTTCCACAATTCACACAGTCCGCAAGCCTTCCCATATCTCTCCATCTGTTCGCCCACTCTGATCTAATCCCTTCTCTTCCCTAACCAGCTCTGTCTCCCAGGAAGCTGATGCCAAGGACCATATCAACAGGGCCCCCTTGCCCTTGGGTTTCCAGTTGGATTTAGTGATAGAGGTTGCAGGACGGAAGGAGAGTGAGGTCAAGGTATTTATTCTCTTTTCCTCTTTCCTAGAAGGCTGCCTTGGGCTGTGCATTTTCCCCAACTAGAATTCACTTACTGTATTATAGCTGTCTCTACACAACACTTTCCTTCTAGGTTTAGGGTTTTTTTTTTCCTCTTGTCCCTTCAAGTTTAGCAGTAGTGTAAAATGAACTGTTACGGCCCAGATACTGCATTGTCCCTTATAGCTCCCATGCCCAAACATTTGGAAATGGCTCTTATAAATATACCCTTCTTGAATTATCTGATTCT